>NC_140968.1:37681196-37766196 GCF_056783735.1 Eptatretus burgeri
TCCATGAGAACCCAATACATTTTTGAAATATCATGCTACATATCATTTTTGGTCCTATCTCTCAATGCTGGAGAATCACTTTAAAAATTTTAATAATTCTCATATCCAGATTTGGATTCAGATCTTCACCAAAATCTAATCAGTTCGTCCTTGTCACACACCCAACCTGTCCACAAAATTTCATCCAAATCCATCCTAAACTTTTTGAGATATCCTGCACACAAACAAGCAAACAAAAAAACAAGCCGGTAGGTGGACATGGGTAGTCGACTACCCAATAGAACCTGAGGCGATGGACCCATTCTATGGGGAATGACCTGAGGATTAAGCACAAGAAAATTCATTATTCTAGCTTCAAGGGTTAATGCTGCAGATTGTTTTTTCGTTAAAATACCCTCACATTTAGAGGTTTTTCGGCCGTTGTTGGGCAACGGAGGGGTCCATAGCAACGGTTCTTTCTCACACATAACTCGGACATACCATGAACCTACCATACCAGTTTCATGTATATCTGACTCACAGTCTCTGAGATATAACGAACTTAGTTTTTTTTATTGTTTTCGACCAGGGTTCATTCAAAGTCTATCTTCTCCGACAGTTTTCATTGGATCCGGCTGGAAAATTTTGACAATATGGCTGAATGGACTGCCCACAGTTGCTCGTGGCCTGATTTTTGATTTTTGATTTTCGAAAAAATAAATTTTTTTATTATTTAAATAAAAATTTTATTATTTAAATAAAAAAAATTAACATGATATTTCTAAAATTTCAAAGTCCCGTTGCTAGGCAACGGTGGTGTCCATAGCAACGGTTCTCATTTGCACACGACTAGGTCAAGGTATGAACCTACCAACCAAGTTTCAGCAAAATCGTCATTTTAAATACTGATAATAAGGGTAGAAAAAAAATGTCCAAAAAAATTTTTTTGAGATTTTTTTTTTTCAACGAGATCGACTACCCAATACAGAAAGGAGTGAAAACATAACCTCCTTCACCTTCGGTGGTGGAGGTAATGATGACAAGAACCACCACATTCACACAAAGCTGTGCACAGCAGAGTTGCCTTTGTGCATTTACAGTTTGTTTGACAGCCTTTGGTACAACCGCATATTTTGTAAGTTTCAATTGAGATTTCAAGCACGCGGTCATACGACACAGAATGGCCAAGGTCAAACAACTTATCAACTAGTCCTCGTTTCTGTGTTTTGTTGTGAAGGATGATACCTAAGTATACTGGAATAGCCGGCTCACAGCCTTTATTGTTTCGTATTACTTGAACTTGTTTCCTTCTGTGAGTCAGACTGTTAAAGACTACCAGCTGACAAATGCTCTTCAAGGCTTGAGTCTGAGTTTCAAGTGCCTGTTCAGAAATGTTTGGCCCATCCAGCAGTATGACCATAAGAGTCATCAAAGGCTGTGGCACAGATTCTGCTTGACGGTTTTCAGAAAAAGTTCCATCAAATTGAGCTGGTGCTTCCATCATTTCTTTGCGTACAATTTTTGCGGAACAGGCAAGCGTGAAAGCATCGTCCTCGTGTCACTTTCAACAGCTTTCCATAGGACATTTTTAACATCCTCATTGCATACCAAGAGAACTTCATGACCCTCCTTGAAGATCTTTAGCTCAGGAAAGAAGCTAGGATATGCTCTTTTAGTCTTGTGGAATGTCCAGATGGTGATGTCACATCAAGTTGTGTGAGCCGTTCCCTCTACAGTTGAATGAGGCCCGTAAGCTTGAACAAGGGGAAGTGTTTGGCTCTTCACTGTCCACAATGGTGTCTTCTATGAAAGCAATAAGCTCTGCAAATGCTCATGCATGATGGCCTTGTATCATTTGACCTTCATTGTCTCCATCTTATTGGAAAGTTTCTGCTTTCCTTGTCGCATTGTAAAAGCCAACCAAGCAATTGGTGTGATGTTTTCCTTCACTTGCAACAAGGTCACATGATGACACCTTTGCAAAGAGTTTCACATCTCGGAGTTTGGTTGCACACCTCTTGACTCTTTCATCCAACTGTTTAGTCATTGCCTCATGCAATGGTTCAGACTGACATACAGGTTTTTCACAGAATAAACACACAGGACTTTCTGCTGTGCTACGAAGGGGATGCCATCCACTACGCGCTTGCTTTTCGCAGCGCTTCATATTTGACTCCTCATCCAAGCATTTCATTTTGACAGCTCGTTCGAGCCTTGTTTTGCTTTTCCTGCATTTACATATTGAGTGAAATTTTGCCATGTTCTGCACAACGTTGCTTCCACACCACTACCGTTATCAAGCCTTGTGAGGAAAACGGTGTTGGGCAAGCGACCAGCAGCGTGGAAGGCAATAAAATCATCAGCAAGGCTTGTGTATTCTGCCCCAAAGTCGGTTCATTTTGAATTGGCTTGGCAACAGCTTTTCTTTCATTGGTGTCCTTCTGACAAATGAAACATTTCAACCAATCAAGTTTGTATGATGACAAGAGCAGGCTGTGTCCTTGGGTCAACACGCTGCACTGTCGATGCCATCATATTACCTGGAAGAAGGTAAACGTGAGTCAGTTAATTTTTACAAATATATGGCATCATTATAACATGGGAAAAGCATGAGGCAAAAACTGGCTCTGAGCATTCAAGGATCTACAGGGTGTCCCAAAAGTCTCCATACATCGGGAAAATTAACACTTTTATCAAAATGTAACTTTATTTACAAAACGTTCTATACGTGATTGCCATTTCTTTGTAAACACACATGAAGTCATCTCTCCCATGCATGGTGAACTCGTGTCAACACATCTGGCGTTATGCAAGTAATTCCACTTCAAATGCGTTCCTGTAAATGATCCATGTTCTGAATCTTTTCCTTGTACACCATGGGCTTCAAGTGCCCCACAAGTAAAAGTCGAGTGGGTTGAGATCCTGGGATCTCGCAGGCCACTCCACGGGGCCACGGCAACCAATCCAAGAACGCGGAAACTGTTGATCCAACCATCGGCGTACGCAGATACCATAATGAGGTGGTGCACCGTCCTGCTAGAAATAATGTGGGAATTCTCCAGCCTCGTTTAAGAGGGACGGCATGATGTCTTGCAGCATGTTTAGATAAATGTCGGCATTAAGATTTGTGTCAATGAAAATAGGTCCAACAATTTTGTTGCCCCATATCCCACACCATACCATCACTTTTCCGGCGCCTTGAATTTTTGACGGACTCATCCAACATTCCAGTAATGTAAGTTTTGGCGATTGAATTCTCCATTGATATAAAAATTGGCTTCATCAGTAAACAGGATCCCAGCTGTGCATCACCGTCCAATTTTTTTACATCCCATTCGCAAAATTCCAACCTCCTATTTGGGTCGTCTTCACTAAGATGGTGGAACATTTGCATTTTGTATGGATGCCATTTTTATTTTTTCACGATGCGCTGGATACTTGATCTGCTGACACCGCTATCTGCAGACAATCGTCGTATGCTTTTTTGGGACTCCTTGCAAACGCTGCCCGCACCACGTCGGTTGTGCCTTCGTCAGTGGATGTTCGTGGACGTCCACTTCTCGGTAGGTCCGCAACACTACCAGTCTTTCTGAACTTCTCAATAACTTTGGAAACAGTGTCGTGTGTGATGTGCTTGCCATGTTTCCTGTTAAAGTCGATTGCATCCTTGCGACAGCTTCCCGAACCAGCCATGAGAATGATTTCAATACGTCCCTCTTTTGACAAAGGCATTCTTCAAGGGAATCTGAAAAAAAAGAAGATATAAGCTATGTATGAATAATTTTGGGAGACATTTTACTGAAAGTGTTAATTTTCCCTATGTAGGGAGACTTTTGGGACATCCTGTACAGTGGTACCTCGACTTACGAATGTCTCTACATATGAATGTTTCAGGTTACGAAGCGCCTGAACGGGAAAATATTGCCTCCAGTTTCGAAGGCGTTTCAGGATACGAAGTCAAAAATACAGTTCAGTACGCGCTGCTTTTCGCTGCTCCCAGAGTTTCCCGAACGTAAACAAACTTGTAGCTGCTCTGCCATTGGCTATCGCCTAAAATCTGCCTGGCAACCCTTTGCATATGCGTGTATCCCAGCATGCTCTTCGTGTCCCCGTCCCGCTCTGTAAATATAGTTATACTGTATACAGTCTATGGTCCCGCTACGAAGTGCTCGGACAGTGTTACAGTACAGTACGCGTGTGGATTACAGTAACTTTTATTCACAATGGACCCCAAGAAAGCAATGAAGAAAAGTGGACAAGGAGAAAAGAAGGAGAGTTTTTCTGGCCATACAAACAAAGCAAGAGATAATAGAAAGGTATGAAAAGGGGATGCGTTTGATTGATCTCGCAAAATAATATGGCCGTAATATATCTACGATCGGCACGATAATAAAACAAAAGGAAGCCCTAAAAGCTACGGCTCCTTCCAAAGGTCTCTTGTCATTTCCAAGAGGAGGTCGGCAGTGAACGATGAGATGGAGAGGTTGTTACTCGTGTGGATAAAGGAGAAAGAGATCGCTGGTGACACTGACAGAGGCCATAATTTGCGCAAAGGCAACCGCCATCTTCACTGACCTCGTGAAGGAGGATATAGGCGAGGGAAATTCGGCGCAAGGACTACACCAGGAGTTTAAGGCATCGCGTGGGTGGTTCGAGAAGTTTAAAAGGAGGACTGGACTTCACTCTGTTCTTCGCCATGGCGAGGCATGTAGCGCCGACCACGAAGCGGAGGTGATGCAACACACCGCGGTGCAGGAGGAGTTCAAAGAGGACGAGGAGGAGGAGGAGGAGGCAGCCATTATTCCATCAGCCCAAATCAAAGACATTTTAGGAAAATTCCATGAAGTCTCGGAATTTGTTGAAAAGAATCACCCGGAAAAAGTGTTCACAAGTCGGGCTATCGCGCACTATGACGATGTCTGCCTCGTGCATTTCCGACAGATTGTTAAAAGCCGGCAAAAGCAGACGTCATTGGATCAATTCTTCACGAAACGCAAGGCAAAAAACACTGCTGATAAGGACCAGTAAACAAATAGGCCAAAAAGTAACGAGAATAGCAGTTAAAAGGTAAATGAATATTTTTATTATTTCCTTTATTCTTTGTTTTTTACATTATGTGCCTCTCGATTTATGTTTATTGTGCGGTAATCTAATTTTAACATGTATTTGTTTCATGTTCTGATGCATTTTTATGATTTATTTAAAAAAAAATGTCCGAATTTTGCGGGGCTTGGAACGGATTAGCGCATTTACATTCAAAAGGCGTCTACTTACGAAGGTTTCAGGTTACGAAACTACTCCCAGAACGAATTAAATTCGTAAGTAGAGGTACTACTGTATTTGATATCCATATTACAATTGTGGCAGGGACTAAAGTAGTACGTGTAGTGCTTTAAAGAAATAGAATAGAACAAGAAATAGAATTGAGCAAGATCAGCAGCTTGAAGAATGATGAATGACTTCGAACCAAACACAGACTATGATAACTCGGTGCTCATTTATTAAGGATATGCAAACTATGGGACAGATTTACATTTTGAGTGACTTACGATAACTGCTGTTCCCAAAGATATGAACATATTCAAATGAACATCATCACGAATTCCCTCTGGCAATGAATAAACTAAATCTCATCACGAAGTACACACAACAGGGATCACAGTTCTTACCCATAAATCAAGCAAACGCTTCACGACACATGGCTGACTAAATGTACTTTCCATAAACAAGGATAATGAGGACAAACTCTATAAAGGACAACAGGAACGTAGACTTGATAGGGGATCAAACCTAATCTAGGAACGAGGTTGGTCACCGATCAAAGCAGCATCCAGCAGCAAGGCCATGCCCAAGCAAAAGGTAGCATGCGAGGTTATGGGGACAAGGTTATACTCTCACCATCCTCATTTGTCATAATTCTACGAACCAGGGGAAAGTACATATTCCACACCTGATCAATACACTCATGACAAACGCAACAAAGCAAACACGAGAGGTGACACTGTCACATCTCCATGACCAAAATAATTACCGAAAACGATGGACTAAAAATGGCGGCTCTCGGCCAGTCGACAACCAAGTGTTGACTCCAACATTCTCTGTCAAATGGCAGCAGCTAAATAATAAACAGCAGATAAACAATAAGTGTGGGAAACCACGAAGTGGGCAGGTCGAGAACACATAAAATCTCACACAAGACCGAGGTACTGGTTATATCATATTTTCATGAATGTAAAGTAAAGCAATATAAAGACCTCCAAACTTGTCTCCATAACCTATAAAAAGGGTATTTGTCTTTTAAAAGTGGTACAATAAGTGGCTCCACATACTCGACATTGCCTTCTTTCAACTCCATGACCCCAAAAACCGATATACAGGGTGGTCATAAAGCCTGGAAACAGATAATATTATGTCATTCTGTTACAGTTTCAAGATGTCCTTGACGAAAGACGCTAATTTCCCAAACTGGATTGGACGATGTGGCCCTGTGGAGTGGGCTGCATGCTCACCAGATCTGAACCCCCTTGATTACTTCCTCTCGGGTATGCTGAAGGTGCAGGTTTATTCATTGAAAATCAGACACGAATCATCTGAGGAAACGCATCAAGGATGCATGTGCAAGGATTGATGGAAATGTTGCGTTAATGGACCGCGTTCATTGCAATTTTGCACAGCGTATTGAACTGTGCATTTCTCATGAGGGACAACACATTGAACATGTCATTGAACATATCATGTATTATAATGCAATATCAATAAACCATTTATCATGTATATTCGCCTATGTTTCCATACTTTATGGCCACCCTGTATGGACACCAGAATTTGGATCCTCGGCATCTTGGTTGCTGAGTTATGTGCTCAGCAATCACAGCCGTCATTGGCAAAAACTGGGATGGCACTATATCTGATTTTGTTTGTCATGGCTTACTGATTATGTGTACTAAGATTGATGCTTTTATCAAAAAGTGCATGATTCTTCCCCTTATCTGCCTTACAAAAGGTGGATGAATTGGTTAGGTGACAAGAACAAGCCAATTCGATTTTGGTTAAGTTCCGGATTCAGATCCGGTCTATCAGTGGCATACAAAATGTAAACGATTCAGCCTGGCAGAGGTATGGGCTCTACCGAGTGCCGTTCCTTTTTGTCAAGTGTCACTATACGAGTGATTTTTCATTTGTTACTTGTAAAATTGAAGATTTCTCAATTGCATTGGTCAGTCAATTTTGTTATTCTGTCTGCCTGTTTGTTTGTCAATTGCCTTAAGGTTACAATTTTAAACCGATCTTCACAAAACTTCACCACATGGTAGCACTTGTCATAAGCAAGAAGCTTATGTTTTGAGGTCAAAAGGTCAGCATCGGCCAAAGTTCAACAAATCCTTAAAATTTCTAAAATCCTTAATTTTCATCCAATTCACGAGAAATTTGAAGAGGATTTATATTTCAGGTCACTGAATTCAACCAGCCAATTATTTTTGAGGTCAACATAGAGCAAAAGGTTAACATAGGCCCAAGGTCAACAACTAAGGTGGTATTTCTAAAATCCACAATTTTTATCCGATTGACTTGAAATTTGAAGAGGATTTATATTTTAGGTTACTGATTTCAACCAGCCAATGATTTTTGAGGTCAGCATGGACCAGATTTTTAAAATTATCAGTTTTCATCCGATTGACTCGAAATTTGAAGAGGAGTTGCATATTTGGTCATTGAATTCAACCACCAATTATTTTTGGTCGAAAAATTAAAGGTCGAACTGATTAGATTTTGTTGAAGATCCGGATCCGTCCATTACAATTTTTAGTGATTCTTCACCATTGAGAGATAGAGCTAAAAACGATATATAGCATGATATCTAAAAAATGTGTTGGGCCCGATATTTTCTTGTGGATCAGGCATTGAGTGGCGTAGTTATGCACTTCACTAAGTGCCCTTCCGATTGATAAATGGTTTATACTCTACCAGTAAAAATATTTTGAACACCCCCATTTTTCCAGTTTTTACTGAAATTTAAGCAGTTTGATGTTTCGATGTACTCTGAAATTAAAGCATAGAACAAATAAACAATTGCAGATAAAAAAAATCATGGAATCGTTTTGTTGAACAAAATTTAATCAAAATTTTTGACTCAAGCCTGTATCTCACTGGGCTACGACAGCTCGTGACAAAATGCGAACGGGATTCTCCAAAATGTCTGGAAACATTTGCGGTGGTTCTCAATTTCCTCGCGTGAGTCGCAGGACGTCGCTCTGGTGTCGCCGGAATTTTGATCATGTTCAAAAAATTTGTGCAACAAATTTTATCTCAAAATAGTCACAGAGTCGTCGCAGTTGTCTCAAACCGGTCTCGAACCCTTCTCAATTTAGTTTCCGTGAGTCAGAAGGTGTGACAAATGTGACATGCAATGTAATGTAGATAGATTCACAATAGTTCAATACAGATATGACTAAAAAAAAAGCAAAAAAAAACAACTCGTAGTCCATATTGTAAAACCAGCATTTTCTGTCTTCTTTCTCTCCTGTTCTGAGTAATGGCCTTCAATGCAAACTTTTCACTTTCCCATCATTATTCACCTTCCCATCACTCATAAATCATGTCACACATTTTTACATAAATTAGGTCACACAAAATATGGTCACACCCACAAGCCCCGATCAAGGCAGATGAACAATCGCGTCACACACAATGTTTGTGGGTGCAACGTTGACAAGTAACAGAACACTTTGAACAATCAGGCTTGGTTAGCATTCTCCTGTAATCCCACCATCCTGTTCTGCCAGGGCACAGCTCCCACACCATTGTAGTACTCAGTCAGGTACTCTCTTACTCATTTCCAAACTGACAATATGATTGCTGGAAGGGAGAGGCCTCATATATATATATATATATATATATATATATATATATATATATATATATATATATATATATATATATATATATATATATATATATATATATATATATATAGATATATAGATATATATATATATATATATATATATATATATATATATATATATATATATATATATAGTCCCGATTTCTCAATTATCACGCACAGTTGTCGTGCGACTGTTGCACGACATTTGCGCGATGGTCACATGACCGTTGCGCGACAGTTGCATGTGCCAAAAAAATCTCAGTTTTGTCACCTGAACATCGCACGAATGTCGTGCGACATGTATGCGAACTCCAGGCGAAGTTCATCCCAAATTTCGCCGGGAGTTCGTGGGACATTCGTGCGATATTCGTGAGACATACGCAAATGTTTTAGTATAAATTCAGTGTGATTCTAAGTGAAAATTATCGCTGTTTTATTGCAATTTGGTGTCTCCAACTAGTCGCGAGCTGTCACAGCCCAGTGAGATACAGGCTTCATCAAAGTAGCCACCTTTTGCAGATATAACAGCCGAACATACTTGTGGCATTCTTTCTACAATGGAAATCAAATATTGTTCGGAAAGTTCTTCCCAACTATGTTGCAGAAGTTCCCACAAATGTGTTGCACTTGCAGGTTGCTTTGCTTTCACCCTTCTCTCCAGTTCATCCCAAACCAGCTCGATGGGGTTTAAGTCTGGAGACTCTGCTGGCCATTCCATGATTTGAAACCTACCGTCTTGTTCTTTTCTTCTAAGGTAGTTCTGACCTAGCCTGGAGGTATGTTTTGGGTCGTTATCTTGCTGTTGGATGAACCCCTGACCAACTAGGCGTAAACCAGAGGGTATTGCATGGCGCTGCAAAATGCTGTGGTAGCCCTTTTGTGTTGTGGCTTTGGGTCTGCCAGACCTTTTCCTGTCAAAGTTTCCTCCAGTTTCCAATTGGCTTTTGATGGTGTCGGAAACTGTTCTCGCTGACACCTTGGCTTCTTTGCAATTTCTCCAAAGGAAAGACCTACACTTTTAAGGGTTATCATGGTCTGTCTGTCTTCCTTTGTTCATTGTCTTTTTATCGCCATTATGATAGCAAGAAACTACTTCCTGCAGTGCAATATTGTCCAAATAATGCTTCAGAAGGTGTAGCAACACAGTCTGTTCCAACACTGCTTTTATACAGACAGAGGGTTTGTAACTAATCAACAAAAGTTGGGATACCTGTAGGATTTGTTTGCATCAACTTTAAAGGCTTAATTTACTTCCATTGCTGCAGAAAAGCTGCAGTTGCGAACCCATTACTTGTTCCCTGAAAAGGGCCTTTTTCAACAACTGAAATTTTCATTATTTTTCAGTTTTTGGTAACCTAAACTTTGTTTTTTAACCTCTGGCAGTTTACCGCTTAGCTTTGTACCATTTCAGGTTATTCACTGGACTTGAACTGCTTAAATTTCAGTAAAAACTGAAAAATGGGGGTGTTCTAAAACTTTTGACTGGTGGAGTATATTACTCGAGCAGAAATACCTGTCATCGCGAGACAGCATGGGCATCGCCCAGTAAGTACACTCGGACATCTCGGACAAAATGGGTGATGAATGCTTTGTCCCACCGTCGCAGGCTGACCAGGTGTTTTGTATGTTATGGGATCATCCCGTTTCATACTTATCCCGGATGCCATTTGTGCCCGTGCCGTTTCCCACCGTCATGTCCATGAGGTGTCGATGTCCCTCGCCATTGGATTCGGAGTGGGGAGGAGGGGTGTGGGATTGTGGTGGTATTGTGAAGGTGATTATTAGTGAGGGGGTTGTGGCATTGTAGTGTGTATTGTAGCGGTTGGGGTGGGATGGTGGTGGGTATTGTGGGGTGATTGTGTAAGGGGGGACCCTGAAAGTTTTAGTGTCCTTGGTAAAATCATCTGGAAGGAGTAGATGACAATACATATTTTCTCTCCACTATAAATAGATGGTTGTTCATTTGATTTGTAGAAATTTGTGTTGATGATAGATAATTATTTTTCCGGTGCTCTTGTGGTAACTGCTGGGCAATGGCAACAGGTGTTTGATTAACCGCTCAAATCATCCGCGTACACATGCTGTTAGTTGGGTAGAGATGGTGTTAGTTTCGAGCGATGGCTGTTTCTTCAACTTAATCGTGGGGATGGCATTCTCTTTCAATCGTGGCGGACAACCACAAAATCTAGCCATCTCTGTTGTTTCATAACAGTGCTCTGTAACAAGTTCCGAGCACAAAAGCAAACATTTTGTCGGCCCGATCCACATTCCCGTATTTCAGACAAATCTCGTCCAATTTCTGGCAACTTTAGGTGTTTCGGCCATTGGTGTAGCATGAAATCATCTCGGTTTGTATTATTATAGAAGCACCAAGGACGCATCGACTCAGCATACTTGTGGAAAATTGAAAATCATTCACTGTTTGAGTTGCATCATACCGCTATGTAACCCGTATACAGTACGGATGTAGTGGTCTCCTTCCGTGTGTGACGTCATGCTTTATCTGAAAAAGAAGAAGATTTCGACTTTCAATCACAAACTTACCTGCTTTATAATTCGAAACTCGGAAAAAGACACCTCATATTTATTTTGTAGGATATCATGGGATAGATTAGAGGCAAGGTGATCTGAGTGTTTGGGTTCCCTTTTAACTTGCTATCTGGAATATGCTTGGTAACTTTACAACTATATTGATCACCAAAAATGTAATTTTAATACTTTAACTTTGGTCACATTGCCTTTTTCAAAGTTCCTTGGCAACATTGTTTGTGCCTTTACGCAGGCTATCGTTATGGCAGAGACATCATCCCATTTGCAGTGGCAGATGAGCAGCAGCTGAAGTACAAAACTGATGGGAAATGCTTCTCAGTTCTTGGCTTCTCCACAGCTGCCCAAGTGAGAGAATACAACAATATTCTGTTGGACCTTTCTGACATTTTTTTTTCATTGAAAGTTCGAAGGTTTTTCCCCTTCTGATCATATTTTGACTTTGTTCCAAAATGATGTAAGAAAAAATAATTCATTTTACTTTTGCTTTCTCAATCAAATTCTCATATGCAGTTTAAATCAAACACAATTATTGTAGTGTACAGCATACCCCAATCTTTTAAATGGAGGTCAAAGCTCATGGAAGGTTGGTTTACAAATTGGTACGTTTACAAACTGTTTAAGATGGTCGCTATTTTGTTATTTATTCAAAGAGATTGGAAGATATGATGTTTTGTAGGAAGAAGTGTTATTAAAAAAAAAATAGCTGTACAAATGTTCAAATGTAACAAATTTATTTTCTTTATCTTCTGGGACATTTGATTTTAATAATACAGCTTTGTGAGCGTGCCAAAGTCTAAAGCCTCGGCCTCGTGTCAGGTGTGCTTATATCTTCTTTATTTATTTGGCATCCTACGGACGTAAATGAACACTTGTTTTATTCTGTGTGCATTGCACAACATGTGCAGTACAGGGAATTTCACCTCCCTACGCCTTGTATGTGTTTTTTTTTTATGCTTCTGTACACTGCCTTTCAGGCCTGGTTGCAATTCACCATCTACATTTCCAATAGAAGAGAAGTAATTGCTCTTCTAAGAAAAATGTTTTTCGACTTTTCTTAATCCTGAAAAATAGATTGTAGTGAACGCACTGCCGTGTTAAAAGATTGGCTTTTAAAACCCTTCTTAAATCGTCCTTATGAAGAGGGACGGACAAATACACAAATACAAATACATAAATACACACTCGTTTATATAGGTTGATGCTACTAAAAACTCAAGTTCCTTTCAACTTTTATGAAATACAGTACTGTAAATGTATATACAAAGCCTGGTGTTGGCTTAACAGTTAAGGTGACTTGGCTTAAGATCTTTGGGTCTTGAATTTGTGCCCCTGTTGTGCTACTAAATAACACCAAGTGGGTTGACTCAGCCTGAGTCAACCCACCTGGTGTTATTTAATCCTTCAGAAGTCGGCAAAATGAGTACCAGCTTACTGCAAACAAGGGCCAATGTATCAGCAGCACAGCCGCACTCCCAGTAATAATGCAACTAGCAGCCACAGGCTGCATATGAAATATTAATTAATATGTGCACACACACACACACACACACACACACACACACACACACACACACACACACACACACACACACACACACACACACACACACACACACACACACACACACACGTCTGTCTGTCTGTTCTTTGTTCCTTATACATTTCCAAAGCCCTGGGCCAATCTCCCAAAAATTTGCTGTCCCTCATTAATTTCACACATGAAAGGTCAACGTCAATAAAAACTTTCAATTCCGAATCAAATTGATGTAAAAACATGAAATAACAGCGTTTTCAGATATCATCCATTCTGCGTCACGTGACTTCCTTGGCCGGGAGAAGGGCAGAAGTTGGACTGAACCTGTATGTTCGAATGTCAATGTCTTGTCAGGGATCTAACCGATTGTATTTAAATATTTCATTTCCATATGCCGAATGGAAATTAATATGTAAAGTGTCCACGGTCTCCGCAGGACTACATTGAGTCTAATGAGTGGTCACCTGATCTTGTACGACCATGAGCATGGCAGAGGAGGCCATTTGGCCCATTACGGCCATGTTGCATTCCTCAGTTGATTCTTGCTGCAGGTGTAAAAATTGTACTTCTTGGCTCAGACATTTTTTCTGGATTTTTCTCCCCCTCGCCAATTCTTTATCCAAGTGTTTTTCTGTTTTGTCCCTCCACCGTGGTGGTGTTGTATTTCGCTCCTTTCCACCGTGTTTATGTAATGATTGCTTATTATCCCCATTTCTAAAAAAAAAAAAGAGGGAGGTTATTGTAATTGGCTCTTTCTGTCTGTCTGTCCGTCCATCATGCTATCCTCCTAAACGCTTGTGCAGAAATTCACCAAACTTGGTAGTTATGATCACAACATGAAACGAAGGTGTAAGAGCCATCTTTTTTGGCTCCGCCCCTTATAGTCATGGTCAAAAGGTCAAATACCAAAAAAATGCAATTATGGGCACATCTATAAATGTTTCCTGATAATTAATGAAACTTTGTATATGCAATCAACATTGGAGGATGTATGAAATATGTATGGATTTTTGGGGGGATGTTACCTCTGGTTCATGCTCTTGGGGGTGGGAACTTGGGTTCACATGGGTCAAATGGAAAAAAAAATCTTTAACTCAAAATTTGATATTGGGTAATTCTTGGTGGAATTTTTTTTTGTCATCTTTCAAGTTTGCTTCAGGTAAAAAGCGTGGAGATTTGCGATGGAGTGCCATCGACTTTGCTGTTGTTTATTACTTAATTTTAGCTCTCAACAATCTTCATACTGCTTTATTCAAGTCTTCTTTTTTAACATTTAAGGCTCCAGTCACAAACTATCATTCTCATCAATGCCAGGCTTATAATAAAACAAATAATAACTGAAGAAATAGAGAAGTAAAGAGAAGGAAAAATAATGGAAGAGTTTTTGAGGAACTGAAAAACCTGCCTTTTGAAAAGGGGCAGGTTATATCGGTTAGCAAAGACATGAGAAGGTAAAGAATTCTCGAGCTTAGCGATGAAGGGGGAAAAAAAAACATCATAACGGCCTACCCTTGAGTTGCCAATGGCCACACAATAATCATGTAACGTCGTGGCTTGCTGAGGATTTCTTGGTCTAGCTAATGGCGTAGGTTTACAAGTAGTCGGTTTTCGGGAGCAAGAAACCAAAGTAATATTTATAGAAGAGGGAAAGAAGGCCAGCATCATGGTGTAATTCAAGCAACTTGTGGTCTCTGTCTTTTACCGCCACCTTTCTGGTCTTGTACCTTCTGTTGTTTCCATGCTTTGTCCCACCACTGCCCCCCCCAACCCCCAGGTTTCTGCAGGACACACACGGTCCACCATCAACCCCTTTCTGGTTAAACTACCATACAATCAGCAAAATCCAAATCTTGCACAGTTTATTCACCAACTATTGCACACTTTTTAGTACCCTTAGCAAGTTTATTTTTTTTTTATTTATTTATTTTTTAATTGAGGTCAATGAATTTTCTCAACCAAATGTTGAGAGAGGTACGCCAACTGCTGTCGGAAAGAAATCGAAGTGTTGTTTCAGGTATGAGTATGTCAGAGAGAGAGAGAGAGAGAGAGAGAGAGAGAGATCGAGAGAGAGAGATCGAGAGAGAGAGATCGAGAGAGAGAGATCGAGAGAGAGAGATCGAGAGAGAGAGATCGAGAGAGAGAGATCGAGAGAGAGAGATCGAGAGAGAGAGATCGAGAGAGAGAGATCGAGAGAGAGAGATCGAGAGAGAGAGATCGAGAGAGAGAGATCGAGAGAGAGAGATCGAGAGAGAGATCGAGAGAGAGAGATCGAGAGAGAGAGATCGAGAGAGAGAGATCGAGAGAGAGAGATCGAGAGAGAGAGATCGAGAGAGAGAGATCGAGAGAGAGAGATCGAGAGAGAGAGATCGAGAGAGAGATCGAGAGAGAGAGATCGAGAGAGAGAGATCGAGAGAGAGATCGAGAGAGAGATCGAGAGAGAGAGATCGAGAGAGAGATCGAGAGAGAGAGATCGAGAGAGAGAGATCGAGAGAGAGAGATCGAGAGAGAGAGATCGAGAGAGAGAGATCGAGAGAGAGAGATCGAGAGAGAGAGATCGAGAGAGAGAGATCGAGAGAGAGAGATCGAGAGAGAGAGATCGAGAGAGAGAGATCGAGAGAGAGAGATCGAGAGAGAGATCGAGAGAGAGAGATCGAGAGAGAGATCGAGAGAGAGAGAGATCGAGAGAGAGAGAGAGAGAGAGATCGAGAGAGAGAGAGAGAGATCGAGAGAGAGAGAGAGAGATCGAGAGAGAGAGAGATCGAGAGAGAGAGAGAGATCGAGAGAGAGAGAGATCGAGAGAGAGAGAGATCGAGAGAGAGAGAGATCGAGAGAGAGAGATCGAGAGAGAGAGAGATCGAGAGAGAGAGAGATCGAGAGAGAGAGAGAGATCGAGAGAGAGAGAGAGATCGAGAGAGAGAGAGAGATCGAGAGAGAGAGAGAGAGATCGAGAGAGAGAGAGATCGAGAGAGAGAGATCGAGAGAGAGAGAGATCGAGAGAGAGAGAGATCGAGAGAGAGAGAGATCGAGAGAGAGAGATCGAGAGAGAGAGAGATCGAGAGAGAGAGAGATCGAGAGAGAGAGATCGAGAGAGAGAGAGATCGAGAGAGAGAGAGATCGAGATCGAGATCGAGATCGAGATCGAGAGAGAGATCGAGATCGAGATAGAGAGAGATCGAGAGAGAGAGAGAGATCGAGAGAGAGAGAGATCGAGAGAGAGAGAGATCGAGAGAGAGAGAGAGAGATCGAGAGAGATCGAGAGAGATCGAGAGAGATCGAGAGAGATCGAGAGAGATCGAGAGAGATCGAGAGAGATCGAGAGAGATCGAGAGAGATCGAGAGAGATCATGCCTGAAACATCCCTTCACCTCGTTTTCATTGGTGGTTAGCATGCCTTTTTCGAAATTTGGTTGAGAAACATCATTTTAAGACTAGTTGTTCTTTTTTAGGTCATCTCTTCGAGCATGACCTAATAATATGGGTGTTGATGTCCTTCGATCTGTCCGTCCGTCCATCTGTTCACAATGAATTTGAAGCGGGAGATCTGGTCATTAGTGATCCTGATAGTGGTCGATGAGACGTACACGATGGTATGACTTTCAAGGTCACCGAAGGTCAAGGTCAAGGTCACGAGGCCTTTGAAGTTGCGAAAATGACGATTTTCAAATTCTATCTCCTCCGCCATTTCTCAAGCGATCTTGAATTTGATTGTAGCATATGAATCTATGGGACAATATCTAAGTTTGGTCGGGCCGGATTTTCGATATTCGCTTTCGTTTTCGTGTCACGTGACTTCAAAGTTGGCAAAAAATGCGAAAATGACGATTTTCAAAATCTATCTCCTCCTACATTTCTCAAGCGATCTTGAATTTGATTGTGGCATAGGAATGTATGGGACAATATCTAAATTTGGTCCGGCCGGATTTTCGAATTTCGCTTTCGTTTTCGCGTCATGTGACTTCAAAGTTTGCAAAAACTGCCCTACCTTCAGGAGGCTATATATTCTCTACTGGGCATGGTAAAAGTTAGTGAATGGTGTCCATTGCATAGCAGCTGACCTTGTATATTTATACATTTTCCGCCGAAAGTGCAAAAGTTTCAAAACCTGAAATATAAACGTCGGCATTTATTTTCAAAATATAATTCCGTGCGCACGCGCCAAAATGCCGAGTCATCTTTAACCAAACTGCGCAGTCGAGATGCGCAGTAGTCTTCGGTCATAACTAAACATTGAGAACTTGTGGTATTATAGAGATGACCATCACCCCCACACGGGGGTAATTTTTCTTTTGTAACATTGAAGTTACTTGTATTTTTTCATCAGATCAGACGCCATCACTATCTGGGTAACCAGGTATTGCAGATTGCTCCTCGAAAAGATGATGAGGTACGTGAGCCTGATGGTACATTCATACAATGTCCTTGTATCACATTCAGCATTTTGATTTTTGACTGCAACAGATTATATTAGAATATTATGCAAACTGAAAAATTGCTTCAAGAACTTTTCCATGCTTTTCTTTCAACAATTATTTGATATTAACAAATAATAATAAGAAACAAAAAATAAAGTTTGGTTGGAAGAGAAGATGACTTTAGCTTTGTCTCCTGAGCTTCACTGTGTCATCAAAAAGAAAACCTTGGTGAATAATTTTGGTGTTGATAGAAAGCAAGTTGGCTTGTGGATATTCATTTAGCCGTTTCCTTTCATGAGATATTCTGTTCCCCATCACAACCACTGGTTGCAGTGAATAGCCTGCTATTTATAAGCTCACCTGTTATTTGCAGCACGCAGCTCTAGCACTGTCGACATTGATCCATGCTTTGGCCGAGTTGGAAAAGGTAGCTATCATGCGATATGTTTACAATGCCATTTCCATGCCTCGGATCGGTTTTGCCTTCCCTGTGAGTAACGACACACAAGAGGTGAGGATTTTTCACCTCCATCTATTTTCTTTCTGTTTTTTTTTTTTAATCAGTTTTGATACACCTGAAAGGAATCTCTCGACTACTTATACTTGTCCTGCCTTTGTGCTGAAAATAGTGGTGCACAGTATTTTCTTGTTTTGCGGTCGAGTGATACTTGTCTTGTTTCACATTCCAATCCATTGTTGTATGTCTAACTATTTGTGTTGTTTCTCACAGTGCTTGATGTTTATCCAACTTCCCTTCGCAGAAGATGTCAGAGATTGTTCTTTTCCTTCAATGCGAAATAGCAAAAAATTTACACCAACAGGTAATGCAGTTTAAAAAATATATTACTAAAAGGATCAGCGTCCGTGTGTCCGTCACGGTTTGTTCTAAAGACGTGCTGCTCTTATACGATAATAAAATGGTACCATTGGGAAGCTAAAAATCGATTTACTGGGTTGGAAAGCTCATAATTGATTTACTTGGAACAAAAATTATTCTCTGTTTAATAATAAAGGTACCGGTTCTAAAAGCACGTCTCTCCAAGATATAAGAAGAAGCGGGATTTGTTGCTTAATGTAGCTATCCCAACGGTAACATTTTTATTATCTTACGAAAGTAGGAACCCTTTAAATTATAGCATGTTGGATAGGGAAGAAGCATACAAAATCATAGATGGTAATACTTCTCGAAGAAAGAGAAAAATATACGATAGTACATGGAAGGAGCAATTATACACAAAGAACAACAACATCAAGCACAGCCATGATGGCAGGAGCAACAACTACGTGTTATAAAAGATCATTTTTTTGAGTGTTTCATTTTGCATTCTCATTGAGACTTGCAGATGGACATGCAATAGGTAGTATGCACTTATGTCATATCGATCTGGGATGCAAAGCCCATCCGCCATAACCAGAGACAACCAAACGTGACAGCTCAGCCACCCTGGCAGACACACGATGGCATTTTGTAAGTACTGTGCTTTGATGACTTAACCCAGGATGCAAAACACAGATACCACGAGAAAATAGGTCTCCGTGACAAATGAAGACTAAAATACATTAATTAATACTGAATCTATCATGGAGAAATGCTTAACATTGATGAAGTGGTTGCTACACCCAAAAATTTGCTTCTTGCAATCATCAAAAAGGTCGCTGCATGAAATGTTGTTGAGCCACTTTTCGTGTCGTTTTCCTGATGATTCCTCAGTTTCAGCTCCTTGATATATTACAATTCCTGGGACGTGATAAAATGATCTATCCTTTTCTCTGTTAGCATTTTTTGAGCACCCACCTTAAGACCGCACAAAATCATGGCATTTTCATTTTGAAATTGCACCATCTTGTATATACTTTTAGTTGCAAACACATCGCTTTGTCTCCCTCGATGGTGGCAGCATTATGGGACCTCTTTCTCACAGTAGAAGTGATGTCTATTGTGCACTACCAATATGTTTGTGAAGTGCAACATGCTGTCTTTTGATTAAACCCATCAGCGAAGTGATGGGTACGCACGGCTAGAACTTGTGAAAGTAACTGGATTACTGTTAATGAACCTTGCTGCTTTTGTCATGAAACTGAGGTCTTTGATACTTACCCTCAAGCGAAATGAAAGGCCATTGTTTTGAATGCGAGTTCACACAGAGATCTACTTTAATATGGGCTCATTCATTCTCAGATCTAATCTAATCTATATTACATTGGTGATGCTGGTGACTCTCCATGTATAAGCTTGTTCTGGGTTTCCCCCCCCCCCCATTCATTAAATGTCAACGAAGTTGTCTAATACAACTACAACAAGGAAAGAATGCATGGATTGTGCAGTATCTGTGGCAACAGCAAATGGTGTTTCAATATAACATTCATAGCATTTTTCTCAGGCCTTGCATCCTACCTCAGACCATGGGATTGACCAGCATGTCCAGGCTTTTTTTTTTCATTTCCCTCACTCATATCATTGAATGCCTGATCATCATACCTATGAATCGCTGGATACATTGCAATGCTTATAAAATCCCGGAGACGCCAATGTTCATGGCTTTATTTCACTTCCGCGTGTGCGATAAGCTCTATAATCTCTTAAACTGAACCAAATTTCAAAAGTTAAACTGCAGAAGTGAACGTAGCAGCAAGTGGCTCTTTAAGTGGTCCAAAGATGTGGTAATCCGAAGGGGCGAGATCTGGCGAGTCGGGTGGATGAGGGAGACACTCAAAATGCATGTCCTCGATTGTTGCAGCTGTAACGTGGGCAGTATGGGGCCGAGCATTGTCATGCTGCAGCAAAACACCAGTAGTGAGTAGTCCACGATGTTTTGATCTGATTGCTGCTTTCGGATGATTTCTAAGGAAGTCACAGTATGATGCACTGATGACTGTGGTCCCTCTGGGCATGTAATGCTCTGCAAGTGGGCCTCGGCTATCCCAGAAGAGCATCAGTATCACTTTTCCAGCGGATGAGTGTGTGTGGAATTTTTTGGGCTTCGGTGAAGTTGAATGACACCCCTCTTTACTTGCCTTCTTTGTTTCTGGCTTTTTTTTTCTTCTTTATGGAGAAGCACTGCAAAAAAACAAAAACAGTACCCACTTGTACCATGAAAGCACAGAGTAACAAAAATACAAGTGAGAGAGTAATAATAGGAAAAGAAAAACAAAGTGATAGAATCATACATACAAAACAACATTATCATAAGTATACTGTATTAGACGTTGAGATATTTGTGTGCTCTGGAGCAGAAAGCCTTGATCCCGGATGTTGTTGGGTGACCTACAGTGGCATCTGGTAAACTGTTCCACACTGGTATTATTGTGGGCATATAGAAGCGGTCATACTGAAAAAGTGACCAGTGACCACTCTCAGTCTTGCCAGTAAGACACTGCACAGCATAGCTTCCAAAGAAAGCACTTGTTCTGGTGAACCTTGATGGAATCCATGATGGAGGTAGCATGGTCTTCAGAAGTGCTAGAACTTCTGTGTGCAGTCTGTACATCAGACCCAGACCTGCTACAGTTCTCCCATGTGGTAGGGAATTGATATTCAATTCCTGTCGAGAGGCCTTGATGATACGTACAGTACGACGTTGCACATCATCCAGCTTTTTAAGACACATGGCACTTGCAGAAATCCATACGAGGGGAGCATATTCCATTGTGCTCCAGACATGGGCTTTGTACACTTTGACTCGGCCAAGCGGATCCAAGTATGGAGCAATACTGCAAAAGGCACTCACTCTTTGTCCAGCTGTAACGGCAATGGAGTTCACGTAAGACTGGAAACTCAAGCTCCGGGAGAACCTGACTCTAAGTATGTCAAGCTTGTGTACATGCTGCAAGGACTTGCCACCCATGAAGAACTCTGGAGGATGCTCACTTGGTAGTCGTCTACTGAGAGACATAACCTTGCATTTCTCGGTAGCAAACAGGACATTCCATTTCTGTCCTTACTCGTAGATCTTCTGTAGGTCTTCTTTCAGAGAAATGGTGGCATTCACTTCATCCAGCAGGCAGTAGATTGTACCATCATCGGCTGAAAGTAGTGGACCCAGCTTTCATCTCGTCACTACGCGCTGAAAGAAAGCGTCGCCTTCTGTTTAGTAACGTCGCAGAAGTTCTTCACATGCGTCCACTCGTCGTTCTTTCATTTCGGGTGTGAGTTGTCTTGGCACCCACCTTGCAGACACTTTGCGGAACCCCAGCATGTTGTGAATGATATGGTGTGCTGAACCATAGCTCATGTTCAATTTGAAGACCACTTCATCCAGCGTAATGCGACAGTTTTCTCGTAGCACGCGCACAACTCCTGCAACCATCTGGTGTGTCGGCTGTGTGAGTCCGGCCCGAGCGAACGGCGTCTGCCACACTGGACACTCCATTTTAAACTTCCTGTCCCAGTCATACACCTGCTATCGCAATAAACATGCGTCACCATATTGCATTTTCATTCTGCGATGGATTTCACTGGGATTCACACCTTCACTTCCCAAGAAACGGATGACAGAACGTTGCTCCTCTCTGGTGCATGCTTCTAAGGGAGCCGCCATCTTGGAACTGCTCCACTGACATCATATGGTCAATGTTTCCAAATCTAAAACAGGCAAAACATGACTCTTACCCATAGATATAACATATGTCATCTACAACTACACACATTACATTCTCAAATTTGTATCGCCATTTTAATGTTGCTTATTGACTGGCCCTCGTATGTATTGTTTCCAACCAGGGGTTTGGGGTTTACCACGAGGGGAAGTACTCGGACTCCTCCCAAATGTCAGCCCTGTAGGAGGCCCGAACATGCCACGGATAGCTCTGTGGCCTGGCGGGTTGTGAAGCAACCACTAACATCAATTGGAATGGTCAAGTCAATTGGAATGGAGTCACACTCCCTCTGAACCTTCAGCTTGAGAAACGGTCCCATTCGTTTTCTGTTCTGGCCATGCGCATCATCTCCTGAATTAACATGGGGCTGAATGCAGCCCCCCCCCCCATTTGCCGCACAAATGCCCTGCAAAGGTTCCAATGGCAGGCTGGACAAGCAGGGCGGTCGTCGCTGGCAGGAAGGCACAATGAGGTAGTCAGCACAGGTTATGGTTGCGTCATGGTCTTGTGAAGCGAGGCTTCATTGATGGTGGAACCTGGTTTGAGTAGTGGGTGTTGGATGCAGCATAGCAATTGCAGGGAACAAGGTGCTAGTAATATCTTCAGCAGGTGAGGTGGTGGTTGTTGGTAATGAGGCATAGCAAGGTGGTTGAAGTGGTTGTGGTTGTCTTTATGGTGAAGTGGAACCATTTGATACTAGAGAGCAGGTATCTAAATAGCAAGCGCATGTTGGAATGGCGAGTTTGGATGGTGTGTTGTATTTGAAGCAGGTGGGGTGATTATCGCTGGCAGCAAAATAACTGTCGCGAAATGGTAAACCGGATAGTGGATCGAGTTGTGGCGGAGCAGAGTGACAGTTGGAGTTTGGCAGTAGTGGATTTGAATGTGGCTCTTAAAGTGATAAAGGGGGAAAGCAACCTAATCCCACACAACGCATATTTCTTGGCCCACTCGACACAAGGGAGGACCCTACCTCGGACATATCATAATGAAATAACTAACTCGGGAACCATTGTATATGGTATTCCATTGCCTTGGGGTCTTGGATCCTATGACCATCATAATATTATGATGCAAAGATGAACTGATTATATTTAGGTGGTAAAGGTCAGAGGTCAAGGTCATATGAAGTAAAAATGTGATGCTTGAGAAGGGATATAAATCAAGCTGGGTACCAGTATATATAATGATGTATAGATGAACTGATTAGATTTTTGGGTCAAGAGGTTAAAGGTCATTTGTTAGGTTAGGAAAAATCCTCTTTCCATGATAACTTGTGAACCAGTGATGGGAATTTGACCAAACTTGATATAAGTATATTGTTCCGTTCCGTTCTGAACACAAACATTTGTTATGGTAGGGTAGCGTCCATGGCCCGCTGAAACTCCCAAAGGACATCCAGGGCGGAAACTGTGGTTGCGGAGTTTGTAGCTGTTGTGGTGAGGTGGTTGAAGCCTTGTGGTGGTTATGGTGAGATGGTTGAACTTGAATTGATGTAGGGAGTTTTTATAAGGACATTTTGATGGTTATAGGAATGATGTAGCGTTGTGGTTCGAGTTTGGAGAACATCTGAGGTGATGGTCAGTTTCGGAGTGACGCGCAGTTTGAATGAGGTTTTGGTGGAAATGCTAATGAGGTGCTCCTATTGCTATGCGGCTGTGGAGGGCATGCTTTCGTGAAGAGAGGATCGTGTGTGCAGAAAAGTAAATAAAATAGATAAAGGATAGAATGAAGACCTACCGAAAGCGCTCGCAACGCAATTTCACCCATATACCCACTGGACATGAGGGAAGGGCGATCTAAAACGAATGCTAATGAAATATCTTTCTTGGGACCGCAATATGTTATATACCTTAGCCTTGGGGTAATGCCGGCTTCGCAGAACCGCAACAATATATTGTGATGCAAAGATGAACTGATTAGATTTTAGCATCAACCCGTCAAAGGTCATGTCAGGTAAAAGTGTTGTTTTTGAGATAGGGATTTGAACTGAACTAAGTACATGTACCATGATACAAATGTACAGATTAGATATTGAGGTTAAATGGTCTTGTGATTTTTGGTCAAAGTTACAGTAAGCAAAGACTTGATGTCGGTGGAGGCATATCGGTCCATGTCAAATTGTCTCGTTTTGTGTTTTTTACTGCTCATTTACTAAAAATGAGGCATTGCTTTTGTGGTAACCCTCGTAATATGTCTCCTTCCTGCTCTTTCAGACGTTATTATCCCATTTCTTCCACAGATGAACAACTGAAGGCAGTCGACACTCTGATCGACACGATGAAGCTTGTTGAGGATGACGACGAGAACGATGATTTGTTTCCAGTCAGCACAAAGACAAACCCACGGTTCCAAAGGCTTTTCCAGGTTATCCTCATCGTCTTTGGCATTTGGGATGGGCAATTAAGCAATGAGTATTCACGTGACCACCTACAAGTAAGATAAGGCCTTTATAAATGGTCTGCCTTTGTCCATCCAGTTTCATCAAACGTTTTTGTGGATAAAATATTTCTACTTGCATTATTTTGAAGATATATTGATTGATGTGAAACATCAGTTTGTTTTATACAAATGCTGCATTGTGTCCAATTATATATCCAGAATGCTAGGCTTGGTTGTCCACCATAATACTGAGCATCTGGTGACATTTTGATAAGAAATCCTTCAATAAATTGAAGAACAACCAAAATGCTTTTTCATATCCCTTTGCCCCCATTATCAGAGAATTATTAAATGTCCTTTTCAAAATTAAGAATTCTCTCCTTTTTAACATTTAATGAGTGGCTTTATTTTTCGGATGAATTAGTAAATTTAATACATACCTCTGGGGTGTGTGCAAACAGTGTCTGCAGCACAAGGCTTTTTACCCCAAGAAGCCCCTTCCACCTATCATGCCACGAGTCTTGGAGATGTTGGAACCCCCGACAAAAGTGATTGATGCCTCAATACCTGCATTGAAGCTCCTGACCAAACTCTTTCCGCTGAAGCCCATTATTAAATGCAAAGAAGCAAATAGAGGCCAAGATGTTCTGCAGGAAAGGTGTGTTGGCCGAAGGGTGTGGGGGACTCGTGGTGAGAATTTAAGAAGCAATGAGGTGATTTAAATGAAGTTTCCCTCAAATTTGGTCAATTTTGCATTTTCATGTCTTTTGCTAACCTTTTTGTTATTTTACTTTCTTTTTCATCCAAGCCATTGTTTCCTTGTTTCCCTTTTTTGTTTGTTTCTGTTTCTGGAATGACTCAGTGATATCCCGAAGCGACCTTTGAAGAAGGCTCGCCTTGACAACGACTGGGACAAATTTAATTTGGAAATGTTGGCTGAAGGTGACGTCACGAAGGCACGTTCCCTGCAAATAGCACAACCTCAACCGCTGCTCACTTTTCGTCACCGAGAGAGATGCTTTATTAACCATCTGCACTTTTTCTTGTTTTTATTTATTTATTTCCAGCTATACATGAATCATTGAGGAGCCCCAAGTGCTTTCATTTTGCCAGTTTGTTTGGTCGAGTTCCCACCCCACATGCTTTCAAATACCTGCATTCTCAAGTTAATTCCAGTAAAACGGTAACTTGAAAGTCACGTTTCTTTATTGGTCTCCAGCCGTGTTTCAAAAACATACAGACAGTATTAAGACTGCGTCGGCTGAAACATTGAACTAATAAAATCTGGTACCTCTTCCAGGCCAAGATGCATATTTTTATTTTCTTCAAAAGAAAGGATACATATGTTTGGTTCAAACATTGTGGAGCAGCTGGGGGTGACTTGCAGATTTATTTTTAATTCATACAACCAATAAGCACAGAATTCCTTGCACTTTGAGGCATGGAGACCCAGGTGCAATGTCTGTGCTGTCAGGCTTTACCTTGCATCATGCTCTGATGCCGTCAGAAATCATGTAATCAATGGTCAAAAAGGAAATCTTTTTATTTTGTGTAACTCATTGGAAAAAAAATACCTCTGGTGGGAATGCGAGGGAAAGTAGTTAAAACAACTGAGAGGAATACAAATCTGGATGAATGCCACTTCCCAGAGTGAAGGCGCAACTTATTTTTCATTGTTTTGTGAAATTTGCAATGGTTGTTTTTCTTTACGGCTGATTTGTTTAATACTTCTCCATTTGATGACAATTTAACCAGACACAGCGACATACTGATTAGGACGTCTACTCTGAGTCTGGCTGGTCGGTGGTCCAAACCCCAATTGAGTCTTACCAAAGACTTTAAAAATGGTACATGCTGCTTCCTTGTGTGACGTTTAGCAATTAATAGGATAGAGCATGGACAAGCATCCTTCGGTTGGCAATTGTAGTGCAGGCTTTGATAGGCCTCGTTCCTCCTGCGTTGAAATACCTTTTGAGAGAAATCATACAAATTTCACTCCTTGTAATCCTGTTTTGCTCAATTCACGTCGGTGATTATTTATTTGCAATAATAGGTTCATTCCCTTTGATTTCACACTACATTGTTGTATTGAGCATGACAGTTTATTTTAAAAGAGACAACCCATTATTAAGGCTTCTCTACTTCCTGGCTACTTAACACCCAAGCGTTCCTATCTCTTGTAAAATTCTCTGCTGCGTCCTCGGGCAGTTTTAAACACATACGCAGAAGCAATATCTTGACGTATCTCATTTGGTAACATCTGTTTTATTGCTTTCAGGTTGGGACTGTGGAACCAGCGAAGGATTTCTGTATTCTTGTGAGACAAAAGGAACTGTTTACATTCCAAGAAGGTTGGTGTCTTCTTGATTGTTCTTCACAGCCCTTGGTTTTGATTGTAAAGAGAGTATCGACATTCTCCAAGCAACATTGCAAGTATGCAGATGAGCATGTTTTTTTAATTCAGCTTGTAGCGAATCGATCGGAGTAATTGTTTACAATCTGTGATGTACCTCTGAACGTCGTTGAGCACCCGTGGTTGCTGCCATCATCACGATGCCCAAATGCATTTCATGTAACTCCAAATGTGTTTGGAGCACCACATTACGTTTCCACTGCTTTCCTGAGTACTAATGTTTGAACAACTGTCTCTCATCTGTGGCCTTTGGTGTCTTGCCAATCCTGGTGCACATGGAGCTGCAGGCCTGTGTGCACTTGGCCTACGCTCCATGGATGGATAAGGCCTTCCCTTGTGTGTGATGCAGGGGAGGGGGTGGAATGTAAGCAGAAACCTTGGCCAGGTGCATACCCAAGGCAAAAAAGAACTTTCTCTCCACTGTGATGGTTAATATCAACTGCCAGTGCAAAAATAGAAATAAAAAAACACTTGTATGGGGTTTATTCCTGGGAGATCAAACGTGTCTTCGTGACGCTGATCTCTGTTTTCTTTGATGCAGCTGGTTTAGTTCCAACCATGACAATCTGTGGCATCCTTCACCTGTCTTGCCCACTGACTTGCAGCAACAGCAATCGGAGCTTCATTGAGATGACATAAGTTTGGCCATCTTGTGGCTGGTCATGTTTCTTTTATTGTACAATATGTCGAACACCGTAAACCAAAATGTGCATTGCACTTTGGCTATATGAACTTGCATTAGAAAGCATCAAAATATAAATTACACTGTCGTGCCGGCAGGGAACTGGAAGGTGGGGGGTAGGAATGCAATATCTTTGGTTTAAAAACATACATTGTAAATATCTTCAGAACAAGTCATTAAAATTATAAACAAACATTTAGTTGCGTAAATGTGCTCCATATCCAGTTATCCCAAAGTTGGTTTTTCTCATCTCTCAAGTTCAGTGACTTTATTCACCTTTACTCAACTAAAAGCAGTGCATCTCTGATCAAGTTATTTGCTCTGCCACCGAAGGGGAAGGAAGTTGTTTTCACCCCTTTCTGTCTGTTTGTTTGTTTGTGTACAGGATGTCTCAAAAAGTTGTGGACGGATTCAGATGAATCCGGATATCTCAGATGAAACTCAGTTTCGTCTGAATGGGTGTGTGGCAAGGACGAACTGATTCGATTTTGGTGAAGATCCAGATCCAGCGACTAGAATTTTTTCGCAATTCTTAAACCAATATATACTACGATATCTCAAAAAGTTGTGGACGGATTTGGTGGACAGGCTGGGTGTGTGACAAGGCCAAATTGATTCGACTTTGTTGAAGATCCGAATCCGGATCTGGATATGAGAATTATTTTAATTTTTATTGTAATTCTTCACCATTGAGAGATAGGGCCAAAAACGATATACTGTAGTACTGTATCGCATGATATTTTAAAAATGTATTGGGCCCAACATGTTCTCGTGGATCAGACATTACGTGGCGGAGGTATGCGCTCCACCGAATGCCCTTCTAGTTGACCTGCTGTTACACGGTCAGTCGAGCCATACCCAATCTGTTTGCTTTTCAGAAGAATGCTTTATATTTACATTGATGATATTTTTATTTTTGTGCATAACTCGCATTATGTTGGAATGCCAACATCAGAGTGTGATGTGGACTAGATAATATAAATAGCGTTTTCCTGAGTTTCGTCATGTTTACTTGTCATACTGGACATACACTATCCTACCAAATATCATGGGACACCCTTTTTCAACCGGTCATGAGACTTACCCATACGTTCGTCTGATTTGCATAACCATGACTCATCAGCAGACGCAGCGTAAATAGTCGTGAAGCACTCTTGTTCCTTGGTTTCAGAGCAACATGTTCTTGAGGAAAGAGTTAATAAAGTTCCAATCTGGAATTGTTTATCCTTTGTAAAAGTGGGAATCTCCATTATGATGATTTTAACCATTCTAGTCATTTATAAATCAACTGTAGAGAGTGTCACCTCAATGTTAAAGACCACAGTCAATACCAACCTCAACCTTCAATCAAACACACCATAATAAAATCACTTTCCATTCTGGAATACCATTTTAAAAATCAGGCTCACACAAGCTTGTCATCATTGTGCTTATTATTTTGCTTCATATGGAATGTTGCATATAATTGGTATAATGGATCCTCAAAAGGTGAGAATAATTTTTCTGGAGCAATGAGTTTAGGTGCACTGTTCAAGTTACAGGTTACTCCTGATGACTCCATTTTTGCTCTTTACTTCTTCGGGTTCCTTCTTGGTCTTTCGTTTCATTTCATGGCAGGTTGTGTGGGATGTTCTGTCATGCTAATTATCGACTTGACACAAATTCTTAAGATGGAAAACAAAGCATTATGGAGTGTACGTACTATGCAACGAATGATCCACAATCCCATCTCCTCTGTTAAGGGAACTGTTAAGGACTGATGGTTTTGTTTTGAATTTAAAACGACTTCCCCAGAGTGTAGCATGTATGAATCAGATTCGAGTGAGCTGACCAGAGAGGTGCAAAGGTCGCTGCATGTGCATGCAAGCAGGCCTTTGCCAGGTAGATAGGTGGGTTTTAAATGCTCCCGCACAGTTTTATATAAAACCCGGCGGTTAAAAAGAAAATGTTGCTGTATGGGTGCATTTTATCGTTCTTCCCTTCCCCTACCCTCATGCTTCCTTCCCTTCCCCGCCCCTCACACCACCATCCCCATCCCTCACGCCACCTTCCCTTCCCATCACGTCAACTGTTGAAAGATTCACGACTGTTGCAACCACGACTGTTGAAAGAGCCCAAACGACCGTTCAAAGACGGGTGTAAACGACCATTGCAAAAGAGCCTCAAACGACCGTTGCAAAAGAGCCTCCAATGACCGTTGAAAGGAGCCACCCGTAAACATTCCAGGGTTCGCTCTTTTATAAGGCCGGAATGGAAGCTTCGAGAATGTGCACATCATTGGGCAGGGCCTGTGAGCAAATTGGCATTCCTCCTCCATAGCCCTGCCCATTCGAGTTTCTGCAGCGACTCCTCCCAGTCGGGGCTTCTGGTTGCCATTAGAGTCAGACATTGCTAAAGGAGAGCGAGCACTCGGGAGCACTCGGCTGGTTTGAGGTGCACAAGAACGATTATGGGGAAACGGAGCCGATTTCTCTCAGGTCAATGCTGACCAAACATCGCCCAAGCACGTGAAGGCCATCACGAAGGCTTACAATGGGGTTAATGGTTGAGGGTTGTGGGATGAGGGATCTCCTTTAGAGCGGCGGAGTTTGGGGTTATGTAACTGTACTTCATGTCTTGATTGTCTTACGTGCATGTGGGAAGAGATCATGTCAAACTCCTGTCTGTATTAAATAAAATGTGTGAACTTACATGTGTTGTGAGAAAAGAGAAAGGGAGAGGAAATTAACGATGAAGAAGAGAGAGAGAAATTAATGATAAAGGGAATGTAAGGAAGGGATCGGCACATGCCCTCATGCCAATGCCTTGCCGACAACTTTTCATGTGTAAAAGAGAAATAGGGGGGTGAATCCTAATCTACCCGTTCCAATGAAGTTTGGATCCCACTGACCCATCCCAAGGTAAGAGACTATTCTAAACATTTATTATGGAAATAACTACGCTGAAGGACCTGCATGTCGTGAGTGTACATTTACAATCGCGGTTTCTCAAAACCGCAACAATATATGAAACATAAAGCTCTTTCCAACCACTGATTCACTGACTCGTATTAAAGATCGGTACCTTCTGGGTGATGTAGAAAGCTGAAATTTTGCATGCCAATGGGCATCGAAGCCAGTATACCAGAAAAAATTACAGAATGGTCGTACAACATCCATAAATGAAAATGTAAATAAATGAAAAAGAATTAAAGGAAAAAAATGCAGGTGACTGACCCAAGACAATGGGGAAGCACAGTAATGTTGTGTGCCGACAGACATTGAAGCCGATACACCAAGAAAAATTACAAGACAGTCAGAAATCATCCGTAAATGAAAACATAGAGATGAAAATAAATAAATGAAAAACCAAATGCAGGTGAGCGACCCGAGACAATGGGGAAGCACGGTTCATATGCTTACATAATGTGTAAGCACAACCCGCTAGTATATTATATATTTGGGGGAAAGCCCATCAAAGTGACAGGTGCGCAAAACTCAACACAACACAGAGGATTACATTATATACAAACTTATGGATTACGTCCGATGAATTATTTGCAATTAATAATAGTCCAGGAAATGAGACTTTCCCTGGGGAAGATTAGTGGTGAGGGGAGCAATTTGTCAACAAACTTGTCAAAACATTTCATATTGTTCTGAGACCATTGCAACTTTAGCATGCACCCCACCTAACCCCCCCCCTACCAACAGGAGGGTAAGCCAACTGTAGTACCCTCCGCCCCCACCCCCAACAGGAGGGTAAGGCAATTTTTAGCAACCCTCCCCCCGCTCCCCAACAGAAAGGTAAGTCCAACCTCAGCATATCCCCCACTCCCCCCCTAACAGTATGGTAAGACCTTCTGTAGCATTCCCCACCCTCAACAGAAGGATAAGGCAATCTTTAGCATTTCTCCCCCACCGCCATGACGCTCCGTTCCACCTTTAGAAACCGGCATATGGAGATAACAATAAAACACACACACGTAATTGTTGAAAACAACATGCACACACATATATAGGTGTGTGTGTGTGTGTGTGTGTGTGTGTGTGTGTGTGTGTGTGTGTGTGTGTGTGTGTGTGTGTGTGTGTGTGTGTGTGTGTGTGTGTGTGTGTGTGTGTGTGTGTGTGTGTGTGTGTGTGTGTGTGTGTGTGTGTGTGTGTGTGTGTGTAATATTTTTTGAATATAAAACAAAATGAGGTGCCATTTTGATTGTGATTTAGATCGTATTACACCAGCAATTGTGTAGCTGACTTGGATCTTGAATCCTTACAAAAGACAGGTTTCTCCACCTCGTCCTGAATGTACATGACCTGCTCTGCAATACCAATTTGGTGATCACATCTTGTTCCACAGTTGCACAGCAGCTTGAGGGATGTGTTCTGCGATTCCTGGAACTCGACAATTCTCTCTACTATGCAAAGACCCTCGATTGCCTGAAAGCTTACCGGGATGAAGCAAGAAAGGTAGAAAAAAGATGGGTTATCTTTCACAATTTTGTTCAAATACAGGTAAAAACTGAGAACTAAAAACTATTCTTACTGGCATGGTGCAGAAGACGCACTGTGTCTGTCATAAACCATGTTGTGTGTATCCTTCATTTTGAAACGAAATGCTCATGCAGGCCTGTTTCATGTTCCTCAACCATTCAGGTACATAAATTAAAGTACATTCCTCATGATTCTAGGATCCCAGGTTCGAATTCCATATACTCTGTTGATGTGTCTGTTATTTCCTACTATCCTTATTTTGTATGTGATAGAGTATGTGCAAGCTCCTCCATGAGCCTCAGACACTATACAAATCAAAAGATGGTTGTCCCATCTGTGGTAGGTTATAAAAGGTACGGTAGCCTCCTTTTATCTCATCATCTCTTCTTCTGTACCTTAGCGACATGCACCGTTTTAATGGCTGGCAGGATAGCTGAGAGGTATGCACAATTGCCTGTTAGCTGTCGAGCCTGGATAGGAATCTCGACCCAGCAATAAATTGTCACGTGTTTCGCAGGCATGGCGAGGCATCAGTTTCTGTTCTGTCCCTTGGATGGATGTTAAACCTAGTTTCGCATTTACTCATATTAGTTGGTGGATGTTAAAATCCTACAGTGTCCTCTGCAAAGAGTTTGTGAGTTATTGCCGATACCCTGGCTAAATTACAAATTCTTACCTGGACTGTGGGTAGCAAGTGATCTGGTCCTCTTGGGAGTTCCTTCGCACCAAGCTAATGCTACTCGCTATCTCAGAGTGTGGTTGTTGTCTTGGCATTAGCTTCTTCACTACAAACAAATGGACCAGGTGGTTCACAGGTTTAATGTGAATCACCCTCTTCGGTTATGGAGGGCAACCCTTACATCCACATTTGATGTGATGCGGATATTCTGAAATTGCAAATGATAACTAAATGCCTGCAATCATAAAGCGATTGCCAAGGGGGGAGGCTTAACCTTGGCGATCGCCTGTAACTTACCCTTGGCCCGTGATCCAATGGTGGCCATATTTTGTTTGGACCATCAAATGACCTTGACTTTCAACATTTAGGGATAGAGTGTAGATTAAGAAAATGTGTCCCCATCTCCAGTCTATCCATAAATGATGAAGGTCATGGTTATATGGTGATCTGAACAAAATAGGGCCACCATTGGATTGCAAGGTCATATGGTGACCAAAGTAGATCAAGGTCACAAATCAAATATCAAGTGCACAATGTCAGCGCAGATGCACTAATATGACGCATAAAGATCTTGGAAGGCCAACCGGTCTTTGAGATTCTGCATTGGTAAAATTGAGCGATCACATAAAACGTGTTATTTTTTTCAGATTGCCATTTGACCTTGACCTTTAACCCCTGTATGATGTAAATTAAGGGTAAATGCAAATTGCTCTAAGCTATCCAGAGAGGGCAATTTAGCGTTCATTGGACAAACCTGAGGTGAGTTGTAATGAAAAATGTGAAAAATGTCTATAATTTAGTCATGTCCTCAATTCGGTCAAAGTTCAAAGCATCCTCACTCTCGCATACTTTTTATTCCCATTATTGATGCAAAATTTCATTCCAAAAGTCCCAGCTGGCTCTGAGATACAGCCCAGACATTGGCAGAAAAAAGCGAGAAAAACCTAAGTTGTGGTTTAGTACTCTAAGGGGTGTAAGACCTTGACCTTTAACTCGGAGGGGAATGATGTAAATGAAGCGTAAATGCACTTCGCACAAGGCTCACTAGAGAGGGTAATTTTGTTCCAATCGGACAAATCTCAGTCGAGTTTTGTTGAAAAATGTTAAAATGTCTATAATTGTGTTGTGACCTTAAAAATTAGGTCAAAGTCAAAAAAAATCAACCCCACATACTTTTTTTTCACACATGCTCCTGGCTGGTTCATGGAAGGGCTACAACACAGAACAGACCACAACACAGAACAGACCACAACACAACATAACAAAGGGAACAGCAGGAGAAAGGGGAAATGCTAATAGCAGGGCGGAGGGAGAACGTAGACGGACACAGACAAACAAGGGATGACGGTAATGATGACAGTTAGGGGAGAATGTAAAGGGTGGACAAGATGGATTCATAAGCAAAATTTTAGAAGGGTGGGGATGGTTTAATGGGCATAGAGAAGATCATGGCTTTAGATGGGGGATGACCAGAGATAGAGGTGGACAGCTGTTTTGAACACCAAGAGGGAAGAATGAGATCGAAGAGAGTGTGGAAGGCAATTCCACAGGTGGGAAAAGAGAAGAATAAATGAGTGGAGGTGAGCAGTGGTTCTGGATTTAGGCAGTTTCACGAGGACGGAGTTACTGATGGACCACGTGTGTCCTGTAGATACCTGGGAGGACAGAACAAAGAGTGGGCAGAGGGTGCAAGACCAGAAATGAGACAAGACAGAGACCACCGACCTGTCGGTGATGGCAATGGTGAAGTGATAGGCTCATAGACTCAGCTTCATCGCGAGAGATTCCAATGATCTTGAAAGCCTTGTTTTCCATGTCGTCAACGTGAGAAAGATGTGAGGCAGGGGAGAAAGCTCATAGGGGAGAGCATTACTCCATAAAGCTGCAGATGAAAGCTTTGTTGGTGGATAGTAGTTCAGGTGTGCTAAGGAAGGATTTTGCATGACGGAGGATGCTGAATCAGCATCTGGCTTTGGAGGTGAACTTTGAAATGTGGCTTGCCCAACAGAGATCATGGCAAAGTGTGAGACCCAAGAGTTTGAGTGTCTATACTTCTTCAAGATGGTTGTTGAGAAAGTAGATGGGAGGGTTTGCGGAACGATCCTTTCAGAGAGAGAAAGCGAGAGTGTGAGATTTCTCAGGATTGAAAGACATGTTCCAAGTGTTTGGCCAGTTTGTGATTTTGGCAAGGTCTGAGGAGAGGGAAGAGGCTGCTGCCTGTCTGTCAGAAGGATGAGGGAGATCAACGCAGAGCGTGGAGTCATCAGCAAAGAAATAAAGAGGATTTTCCAGAGTCAGTGGGATCATTGATGAATAGTAACAAGAGGATGGGGGCCAAGAACACTGCCTTGGGGTACTCCAGACTTGACAGGGAGAGGAGAAGGAAGGGTTTCTTTGAGAGCCACACGTTGACGATGAGAGTGGAGGAAGTCACCATAATCCAAGAGTGGAGGAAGTCACCATAATCCAAGAGTGGAGTTGGCCTTGAATGTGGAGTTGGCCATAGGCAGACAGTTTGGAGAGCAAGGCAGGATGCCAGACTGTACTGAAAGCTCAAGATATGTCCAGAGAGATGGCCCTGATCCCATGTCTGATTATCGAGGGCCTCCATCCATTGTTGGGAGAGTAGAAGCAGCCTGTCCATTGTCCAAGCTGGAATGACTCGTTCTGAATCTGAATTGTTGATCTGAGATGAGGCTCTTGGAGAAAATAAATGATTTTATGTCATCTGTGATGATGGATTCCATGACCTTGCTGATGATTGGTAGAAGGCTGATTGGTCTGTCGTTAAGGGGATCCAGTTTTGCACCTTTTTAATGTAATGCTGTGATGTTGGCTGATTTATGAGCTGGGATTTTTCTAGGGTAAATGACAGGGTGTAAAGAGTGGGGAGAGGAAGTGCAAGAGCAGCAGAGCAGGTTTTTCGGACACGTGAGCTGATGCCGTCCGGTCCAGTTGCAGTTAGAGTCGAGGGTTGCCAGAAACTTTTCCACCTTCTCAGATGCAAAAGTCACAGAATTCAGGAGCAGTTGCGTACGACTGGGAAAGGTGGGGAGAGAGAGACATATATATATATATATATATATATATATATATATATATATATATATATATATATATATATATATATATATATATATATGTTAGGGACACAAGATTTTGAAGCAAATGCAGAATTGAGGCATTCGGTCTTCTCATGAGCAGAAAAAAAATTCGGCCTTCTCTCATTGGAAATGCGTGGCAGGAGGGTTTGGGTAATTAAATGATGGCTGTGGTTCCATTTGAAGTGAGGGAAGGGGAGCATACACCAGAGACTGACTTGATAAGGCTCTACCAGGTTTTAGAGGAGGGAGACAAGTTTGAAAGCTGAGTCTTGAGATTGGACAGATGTTTGTTTTCTGGCTCCTCGGAGAGTCGACACACACTTATGGGCTTTATTGATTGATCCGAGGTTGCCCTCGGTTGGATTTGCGTTCCAGGAGGAAGAATGCAAGTTGTTTTAAAGCAACTGCTTCACCACAGGATTCAGGGTACCAAGAGCAGGAGGATGGGTTAGATAACTGAAGGAAAGATGGGACTAATCTGTGCATGAGAGATGTTTTGGGTTTTTCTTAACAATGAGCGAAGGCTCATGGAGGAGTTAGTTGTACACATAAATTGTGGAATAAAGACATTAAAGGTCATTGGTGTATTTTTGCGTTAATTACAAGGACATTCAGAAATATGGACAAATCATCATGGTGTATGGTATTTAAACCTGTTCTAACATCCTGAGCTGTGGGCTCGGATGGGAACACCAAGCAGGCCAGCCCTACATTTTAAACATGAAAACCTTGTTAGGTATTGTTGAGTGAGTTATTTGCTTTGTCCTTTAATTTTGATTTTGACAACTTGAAAGTGTTCGAGCAATCAAACAACCATTTTTATTACGAGGTCATGATTTGTGTTGTTTTCTTTGGCTCGGCAGTGCTGTCCACCTGCCGTGACTGTGAACCTCTTGCAAAATAGTGTGGCGGCTGCTTTGGATGCTGTTGGAAAGCTGCCTTTTACTTTCACCTCCTGTTTCAGGAAAAGGAACATGCCCTGTACAATGCCTTCCTGCAAAACATGAAGAATTCCGTGAAGCAGAAATCGTTGCAAGATTTCTGGAAATTGCTCGTGCAAGGTTGGTTGTGCAAAGAGGCTCAGTCATTGGCATCTTCCTTCGCTAAATATTTTTGGCCTCATTTCTCACCAGCCTTTCTCTCAATGTGATATCCTCTCACTCGGTGGCTGTTCAAATGCGTGGCAGGAGGGTTTGGGTAATTGTTTTCAAAGCATATCTGTATACTGTATTTGTTACTGTGAATGTTAGCCAATATGTTTGCTCTAATACCACACGACTTCAGTGTACATTCAGCCATTCATCGTTGTAAAATAAACTGCTTCTCCTCTGTTGGGATAAAACATATAGAGCTTACAAAGCACTGACCTTTTGTTTTTAATGGGAAATATATATGATTTTTTTTGTAATGAAAATTATGGCTCATCGAAGAGCTTGCACACACACAATTAATGACAGACACAAACATGCAAATAGAGAAATGAGACAACATATGTCTTGACCTCCGACAAATAGAGCCATTGACCTTACCTCCCCAGAACCCTCTTGGTATTGGCTGTGCCACCTCGTGTCGGCACTTTTCACTCTGCTGTCAGCGGGGATTTTTTGGGGGAGAGAAATTCCCACCCACCCACCTCTAAAGGGATGTCAACCCACGGGGTTTATCCACGCTCTATCCTCTAAAATTCTGAGTGCCAAGCGGGGAATTAGCACGTACCATTTTTATAGTCTTCGGTGGGACTCGTTCGGATCAAAATCGAACCACTGACCTCCCAGACTCACAGCGGATGCTCTAACCACAATCCCACTGAGTCTGGTAAGTTTAATCGTCGTTCTGCTGCTTTTTAGCATCAAAGAGCTGAAGTAGGATATCATGGTCATACTGTCCTTTGAAGACTTGGTTTGGATTGAAAATGCTACTTCAGAAACCAAAGTATTTTTTTCACTGCTTGTGTCTCCACTCTGTTTGCTGTAGGATGATGCAGATTTGCCAATTGTTACTCCGTCTTGTTTCATAAACCCAAATTAATAAAAGAGGTAGGGATTAAAAGGAAAGCACAAAGTATATGAACAAAGAATAAAATTGTATCCAGGGTATAACACAAGCATTTGTGGGGTGGGGTGGGGTGGGGTGGGAAGATCTAAAGTATGGGAGAAAATGCAAACATTTCAACCACTGAGAGTTTTCATCCAGTTATTATTTTATCCAAACATTGAAACAATCTGTTTGTTCCAGCGTTTTGGACTTAGAGTTGCCTTCTTCAATAAATTTTCTGCGAGACATAAATTTTTGTATATGTCTAGTTTATGCTCTGTTGGTTATGTGTTTAAACTATGCGAGTTCCCTTTCATGGTACTTAAACACAGGAGGGAGGCTATTAGACCCATCAAGCCTAATGCAAACATATTGTGTGCACAGTGTTTGCCAACATATGGCTGTTTGTCAGTACTCTATCCTTTTGGATGGATAGGAAATAGAGCAAGGAAATCGCTTGTACCATTTTTAAAAGTCTTTGCTATGACTCGACCGGGGTTGGAACCACCACCCTCCTAGACTCAGAGTGGACGCTCCAACCATTACACCACCGGCCGAGTTCTTAAACTATTTTTTCAAGTTATGTAAATTTGGATATTTCATCATTAATCCCAGGGAATGTTCAACATCATCATTAATCAAACTTCAAAATATTTTTTTATGAAGGTACATTTCCTAAAATATGTCAATGGTTTTGGCTGATGAGGACATGAAGTGGTGTAATAATCCCAGGGAATGCACAATATAATAATTAGACCTCAGACACATTGCTGTTGTTTTTTCCCTTTTAACATGGTATATTCACTAAAAAATAATAGCATGTTGATGGTGTATATGTGCATTGCTTATATTTCATTATAATTATTGCAATGTTTGGAACACTTGATGCTCAAATATTTAATGCACCCCTTTTCAGATCGAATAAGTCTCCTGAGTAAGGCAGAGGTGCAGGGAAGTTGTGTGACAATGCAGGAATCTGAGGAGGTATGTAATGACGGTTGGGGTAATGGAGTGGGGTTAATGATTGTATGTCCATTGTCATCAGTGTCTTTCATGTGCCTCCTCTCATGGTCTCTCTTTAGTCTCTAGTATTGTGCTACAAAGGCTGGTAGGATGGTCTAGAGGTACGCACACTCACCTCTAAGCTGATTCGAATCTCGGCTCAATGATAAATTATCATCCCGCTGCTTCGCAGCAAGGGCGATTCATTAATATGTATGCCCATTCCTCGAATGGACCTGAAACTGGGCGTCCGGTATGCCATCTTTAGTTCACGGACGTTAAAGATCCTACGGTGTCCTTGGTAAAGAGTAGGCGAGCTATCGTCGGCACCATGGCCAAATTCCTCCTTTAACTCCTGCTGGGAAGGCAATGGCAACCCACCCAGTATAACTCTTGCCAAGAAACTGCTTCAGCAGCAACGATGCTCTGTAACAGAGTACAGTACATCAGAAAATCAGAATTGTGCTCGAATTTTCTGCATTACAAGCATGATAGGCCAGATGTCCTTTTCACATATGTTTTCTTGTTTGAACGACCATCTACATATTCTTCATCATCATCATTATGTGCCATGTTTTATACCGAGTGTGTATTCTGCCGAAGCAGTTTCTTGGTTGGGGTTACATTCCGGGATGGGTCGCCACTCTGACACAGGAAGTGAGGGCAGGAATTTCGAATTTGTTTTTGGTGCTGGCAATTGCTCGCCTACTCTTCGCGATAGACTAGATAGACATGGAATCTTAAACTCCCACCAATAAATGCCAGAACACAGGATGCCCAATTTGTCGTCCATCCGAGGGATGTCACACACATTGATGAATCACCCTGCCTGTGAAACACCGGGATAACAGTTTATAACTTGACTGAGAATCAAACCCAGGTTTACAGTTCAGTGGCGAGTGTCTGTACCTCTGGGCCAAAGAAAGAGAATGGGAAATTTTTCATACAGAAAATCAAGGTATAGGAGGGAGAGGGGAGAGTGATGGGCTTGGGATGAAATATTATCAAGGGAAAGGGGCGTGTAAAGGTGGAAAGTATTATGTCTGCAAAATTCCAGCATATTGCATTCGTAATATATCAGTGGCTCTCACCTAGCCTGCACTCTGCTAACTGTGAAGTTCTTGGGTTTTTTGTTCTATTGCACTAGTTAATTGCTTCATAACCTGCATGTGTATTAGCTAAATACCTGTGCTACTATAAGGTTTTGGGGGCCTCTGATCAAATGTTATAATGATTAGCTTTGTTTGCACATGGTATGCCACGAAGCAAATGTTTTTGATCAACCATATGATGTTGGTGATGATATCTGTAAACATAATCTCAACATATTTGATGTAGTCAGGGAATGTTAAAGATATTTTTGCATCTGTTGACAAAGTTGGTGCATTTCGACTGCACCGATTCCAAATTGCTGCTGCCTTCAGTCTAATGTCGGCCTCGATCAGATTCCCGAAAGATTTTGGCCAAGCACGTGCCCTCTATGAACCGCTGACCCCTGACTTGACGGGAAAATGGCAAAAATAAGTGTGAGCGAGTTTAATTTTTCAAATATTAATAGTCATTGCACAAATTAACATTGATTTCTCAAAATGCCTGCATCTTCAGATGGTGAGATAATGCAATCACCACTCAATTCCTTTGTTTAACATTCTCTTGGTATCAACATGGACTCCAATTTTATCAATTCAATCCTCATGACTCTTCACTGGCTTCCAGTGCATCATCGCATTGATTTTAAAATATTGTTTGGTAACTTATAAACTTGTTTCCTCACACATAAGAGCCTATATTTTCACAATTACTTTCACCTTACATACCACCAAGAATGCTATGGTGCAGTGGGAAGGGATTTCCCTGTAATAGTTCACAGAAGGATGAAGGCTTTTTGTGATTGTGCATTCTGTCGATACACTCTTTAAACATTGGAAATTGTTGCTTTTTAAGATTCGCACAGCCACATAGATTACACTGTCTTTTATGCCTCAACGACAAAGTCACTGGAGGGTATTATGTTTTCTGGTTGCCGTCCATCCACGATAGGTTTTCGGTACCACAATAACTTAAGAATGGCTGAACGGATACAAGTCAAACTTCGTACAAGTATGTATAATGATGCATAAACTAATATCATGGGGTAAATAAGTCAAAGGTCAGAGACCCCATGAGAAAAATATTGTCACCACACTAAATTGTGAACCAGTGATGGGATTTTGACCAAACTTGCTATAAGTATATATTATGATGCAAATATTAACTGATTATATTTTGGCGTCAAAGGTCAGAGGTCATGTCAGGTGGACATGTGATACTTGACAACAGCTTAAGGGATTTAACTCAAGCTTGGTACAAGTATGTATAAATCTGTCAGTGTGCATCCACGATAGGTTATTTGTTACGATAAGGTCAAGGGTCAGACGTGACATTAAAACTCCTGTTAATGTGATACCATTGGCTATGGGATTTGAACTAAACTAAGTACCGTACATGTACAATGATACATACAGGGCCTTGAGAAAGTATTCACATCCTTTGACTTTTTAACATTTTGTTGTGCTACAGCCTGAATTTAAAATGGATTAAATTTAAATTTGCTGTCACCGATCTACACAAAATATCCCATCATGACAAAAGTGAAAACTTGTTTTAAAAATTTTTACAAACTGAAAATGAAAAGCTGAAGTGTCTTGCGTCAATAAGTATCCAGCCCCCTGAATCAATACTTTGTAGAAACACCTTTGGTAGTAATTACAGCTTCGAGTCTTCTTGGGTATGTCTGTATCAGCTTTGCACATCTGGATTTGGGGATTTCCTCCCATTCTTCCTTGCAGATTTGATCAAGCTCTGTCAAGTTGGATGGGGAGCGTTGGTGAACAGCAACCTTCCAGTCTTTCCACAGATTCACAATGGGATTCAAGTGTCGGCTTTGGCTGGGCCACTCAAGGACTTTCATGTTCTTGTTTTGAAGCCATTCCAGTGTTGCTTTGGCTGTATGCTTGGGGTCATTGTCCTGTTGGAACGTAAATCTTTACCGCAGTCTGAGGTCTTTTGCACTCAGGAGCAGGTTCTCCTCAATGATTTGCCTGTATTTGACTCCATTTAATGTTCCCTCTATCCTTACAAGCCTCCCAGTCCCTCATAGCATGATGCTGCCACCACCATGCCTCACGGTAGAGATGGTGGTGGATGGGTGATGAGCTGTGCTCTGCTTCCACTAGATGTAGCGCTTTGCATTGAGGCCAAAGAGTTCAATTTTCGTCTCATCAGACCATACAATCTTTTCCTCATGCTCTCAGAGTCTTTCACGTGCCTTCTTGCAAACTTCAGGCGTGCTGTCATTTGCCTTTTCTCAGGAGTTGCTTCCGTCTGGCCACTCCACAATAAAGCCTGGATTTGTAAAGTACTGCAGAGATTGTTGTTTTTCCAGCAGGTTCTCCCATCTCAGCCAAGGAACTCTAGTGCTGTCAGAGTGGTCATTGGGTTCTTAGTCACCTCCCTGATCAAGGTCCTTCTTCCCCGGTTGCTCAGTTTCATCAGATGGCCAGCTATAGGAAGAGTCTGGGTATTTCCATAATCTTTTCATTTCCGAATGATGGAGCTCACTGTGCTCTTGGGAACTTTGAACCCGATAGAAATTGTTTTATACTCTTCCCCAGATCACCTCACAATTCTATCTCGGAGTTCTACAGACAGTTCCTTGGACTTCATGCTGGAGTTTCTGCTCTGACATGCACTGCCAACTGTGGGACCTTATATAGAAAGGTGTGTTTCTTTCTAAATCATGTCCAATCAATTGAATTGGCCACAGGTGGACTCCAATCAAGTTGTGGAGACGTCTCAAGGATGACTAAAGCAAATTGGATGCACTTGAGCTCAATTTGGAGTGTCATTGGAAAGGAGTTGAATACTTATCGATGCAAGACATTTCAGATTTTCATTTTTAATTAATTTGTAAAAATTTCTGAAAACATGTTTTCACTTTGTTATTATGGGGTATTTTGTGTGGATTGGTGACAATTTTTTTTCATTTAATCCATTTTAAATTCAGGCTGTAACACAACAAAATGTGAAAAAGTCAAGGGGTGTGAATACTCTCTGAAGGTACTGTATGTACAGATGATACATTGAGGTCAAATGGTCTTGAAGTTTTCAGTCAAAATTGGAGTAAGTATAGACTTGATGTGTGCAGAGGCATATTGGTTGATGTCGTGACGTCGAATTATATCTCGTTTCAAATCTCTTAAAATACCAACTTTTTGCATTTTGTTTTGTGAATTTTTACTGTTTAAATTTTTTATTATTATTACACTGTAAAATGCTTTGAAATTTTATTCCTAAATGAAAAGCACTTTATAAGAAACTGATTTGATTGATTGATTTGAAGTTGGAATCTCGGTATTATGAGCCGTGGGTTTCAGTGGGAATGCTAAAAGGCCTACCCATGCTAAACAGCCCTGCTTTAAACCCTCGATAAGTGCAAAATCAAAATGATTTCTAATGTAGTACGATAGGGATGTAGCCAATAGGGATTTTTTTATTTGAGATAGACTTGGTATTTGTTATCAGGACATTCTGCATCAATGCACCTCAGAAAAACAGTGCTCATTCAAGCATCAATTTTTAATTTATTTATTCATATGCAGTTTGTGGCTGCTTCGATGCATCATTTTCCTGGGGTGCAGCCATGCCACTGATGCAGTGCCCCCATTACCAGTAAGTTGGTACTCATCTTGCCGACCTCGGAAGGATGACAGGCTGAGTCAACCCACCTGGTGTTAATTAAACATCATGACTAGGCTTGATCTCAAGACCTGAAGATCTTAAGCGTTAAGCCAACACCAGGCTAAGCATTGATTCATGGAATAACTGATGGAGATGCCAACATGTTTGATGAAATCCCATGAAGACCTACCTAATGCATGACTTATGTGCTGGAGGGTCTTTTTCACTTCTTCACCGGGGTTGGAAATATCCACAGGTATCCAATATCCAAGGGTGCTCCTTACATCCAAGAGTATTCAGGCTCATTCACAGGACAGTCTGCCTGAAGGCATTCGCCGACTTCCATTGTCCATGTTTGCATACATCTTGCAACCTAAGAGACCACGGCTGCATATGTGGAGTATGTGGCACACTGCGAGTGTGTTTGTGTGTCACAGCAGGCTCACCGCCTGATTATTCGATTCAAACGTCTCAAGTTCTTTCACCATTTGGATTTTCGATCAAATTTCAATAGGAAGGATAGCAGTTATGTCTTCATGCCCACAATGCGGGTTTGTTCTCTAATCATATAAACTTCAAGTGTGTAGGACAATAAAATTTTCGTATCAAACCAAGAAACAAAAACCCTTTAACAAAAAAAAAAAAAATCAATTTCTCAGGACCATAAAGCAATAATCCTTATGGTACCAAAATATCATATGGATTAAGATAAGTCCCAAAGCCACTGAATTTCAAAGTTGCCCTTTGCTTTTGGAAACCCTCTTGTACCATGCAGAGCACTGTTTAATGGAAAACATGATAAAAAAATGGTGCTTGGCCTGTGCTTCGGCACATGCTGGAAGTTATATCCGACTTTGTACTCCGGGAAATGAGTGTGGGTCAGGGCTTAGAATTAATGCTTTCCGCATTTCCCCACCGGGTGGTGAGGCAAAAGGCAGGCCCACCAAGGCGGACATGATATTGACGTGCGCATACAATCGAAAAATCACTCTGTATTATGCACATTTCTCTGTTTGTGCATGCACCCCACAGTTCCTCAACCTGGGGGAAGAGCCTGCTGAGTTTAAGGAGGAATGGGCAGCTGATGACGTAGATGATTTGGTAAGTCGCTGCAGAAGATGCAAAAACTACTCTCCATCTGATTCATTTGTCATACGTGGGTGTTTCCACACCTTTGTCCTGAATACTGACAAACTCGGCGGTTTGGAGTAATTTATGTCGGAGCAATATTTGACCATTGATATCTGGAACTGTCGGGTAAACGATTACCAAAATCCGAATTTCTCGTAACCAGGAACTGCTCAGATTGCATTTTGCCATCACCATCCTATTTTGTACAGTACTTTTACTTTGTTACACCAGAAACCCAACAGCGCATCGATCTGGCTTGATGAAAAGGTTTACCTGAGCATTGTTCGAATGATAATGGGGAAAACTTGTATTTCTGGAGGATCCATTCATTGAAACGTAAATATTACTGTACGTGTGTTTTTTGGAGACGTCGTATTGTAGAAACAACCCTCCAAGTTGTTTCGTCTTCATTCTATAACATAATCGATTTATTTATTGCCCTTTATACAGTGCTATTTATTTACCTCATTAATCTGTTTCATCCCACCTTTTGTCCAACCGCCAATGTATCTTGTCGCACCATGAATCTAGCTAATGTTGGTTTTTTTTGGTCATTACCTCTGAAGCTCGCCCTCCACCATGTGAGCATGGCCAAACACCTCGTAGTTAATGTTGTTGTGATGGGGTGGTAATTCCTGCCTTCCCTGCTATGCTATTGAAGGGAACTTCTACACATATACATAATAATATTTGATAAATGCCATGCAGTTTTGCATTCGTTTGCACTGTACAATGTTTGCTCTTTCCTTGAGTTTTGGGAAATCGCTCACAGTAAACTGTTATGCCATGGTAATCACACAAATACATTAGGAATGATAGATTGTGTGTACGATTGCAATTTAAGCACAATTATGACCAACATTACGTTTACAATTTCACTTGATCCAGGTCACCTGCTCACCCTCCCAAAGTCCAGGCTGGTTGCCCACCTGCATTCGTTCATCTCCTTTTTGTTTTTTTTCTCCAGATTGTGGAATCGTCTCCCTTTGTCCATTGTCACGTCATCCTCACTTCAGTCTTTCAAATGTGCTGCCCTTTGCTAGCTCCTACACTCACCAATGCACATCCATAATCTCTTCGATACATGCTGATTCTTTCTAATTCTATCCCTCTCTGGGCCTTTGTTACTGGTTTTTGTATTCTTGTGTTATTCCCTCTTTCCTCCTTGTGTATGCCCATCTCCCTATATTCATATCCCTTCAAAGTATGTAAACCTGCTGTCCTTTATTGTTTAGCTCCTCCATTAAACTAGACCCTTGTATCGGGGGAGGGAGAAGCCTGCTCATGTGAAATATGTTATATTGAATATTTACATCTTGTGAATACAGGTGGGACAGGGCTGGCGGGATGACCAAGAGGTACACCCTCTCCTCTGAGCTGTCTTTCCTGAGTTCAAACCTCAGCCCAGTTACAAAATGTCATTCTCGTGTCTCGCAGGCAGGACAGTAAACAGGGCATCCCATCTGCCGGCATTAGTTGGTGAACATTAAATATCACACGGTGTTCTTCGCGAAGAGTAGGCAACCTATCGCCGGCACCCTGGAAGAAATTCCAAATTCCAACCCTCACCGATAGATGGCACTGCATCAATGGCACAGCCATGCCACCCTCAGCCAATGATGCTACCCCACAGCCTTGTGCTGCATACAAAAGAAGAAGATGGGACACTCAACTTAATCCCCTCTCCAAAATATGGCATGCTCCACAATGCTGCACTTATTTATCACCTCAATAGAACAAAAATTTAATATTAGGATCTGACAACATTAAAGTAATCATGACCCCTTGTCATATAATCAATCGACTTGTCATGTTTTGCAAGTTGTTATGAGAAAACATTCTCCTCCAATATTGGAGCACACAGACTCCAACACAATAAACCGTGTTGTCCCAACCACCCTCACGCTCCCCCTCCTCCCTTCCTACCTGTAAACGTATTTTGATAGTAATTCAAAAAAGAGGAATCGTGATGGTGTTGGTATTTGCTGTTTTAATGAGGCATAATGAAACTGTTTGGATATGCCACGGTACGTGTATTGGAGTGATGTGTGGCTCGTCTAATTTCACGGTTGTAATGCTATCTCTTCCAGCTGGACGCGATGTGAGTGGCAGGCCTGGGAACGTCGCGAAAAGAGGAGGTGTAGACAAACAACCATCTGTTGGTATCTCATCACTGAGGGGTGCTCTCTCTCTCTCTCTCCCTCTCTCCCTCTCTCCCTCTCTCCCTCTCTCCCTCTCTCCCTCTCTCCCTCTCTCCCTCCTTGACCAATATAGTTTGATGGATGTTCTGAAAGGACCATCTTAGCAGGTCTTTTGTTGCACTGGACATTGTATTATCGATTAACGTCCTTAAAATCTGAGTTGTATAAAACAATGATTTCCAACCTCACCATTTTTTGGCTCGTCCATTGATCACGTCATGGCGTACCATGCAGTCTTTATAAGAGACCTTTCCTTTTTACCAGTCATGATGTTGTCTCAGATAACTTTCAAGCTAATGTCTGCATTTGTGATTTAATAAATATTGTGAAATGCAAAAGTATCGATACATTAGGCGCTCGACACACAGCGCCTAAAGTATCGCACTTTCACAATCTCGATCTCTCGTATTGTGGACTTGCCCGATATATGATCATGTCAAACTGGTCAATAGACTTCTTATTTTTCACTTTCATTTGGTTTTATGTTTGGAATGGTTTATTGTTCAACTTTGAGTATGTTGCTTAAATTATTTTTCCACGAATATTAATAGTGTTGTGAAACACCCTTTAGACCTTTTCTTGTTTCTGTAAGGAGTGCTGTTAGTGTTTGTGGGTTTTTCCCCTCGAGGTTTTCCGATTAAAGTATTCCACCAGTTGCAAGGTGGCATGAGAATGCAGCCTTGCTGTTTGTCATCGATAATAACGTGGACAATCAATCTGATTAATAAGGACAATAAACACAATGTGCGAAATGGTTCATGCACCAACCATGTTTACATTTGGAGACTTTAAAGGTGCGGTACCGGGTTTGACCCGAAAGAAGAATGGCGAGGACCTTGTGTGGCCACCCGTTTAATGCTGTGTTTGCAGGAACTTCGGCCAACATTGCAAGGAAAATATATCGGTGGGTGTTGCAGCCCACAGAGCCATCCATCAAGCCAGTCCGTCTGAGAGAGAGAAAGGGGTCCACGAAACTCGGCGCCCCCCTTTGAAGCGCCTCCACGGGTTGCGTTGAGCCGGACTGTTTGACGCAGCCCCGTGGGCACCCCGGGTTTCTCCCACCCCATCTCCAGCACCACCCGCACGCCGAGACCCGTGCACGCTTTCCGGAACATCCTCCCCGCCGGCTTCCAGCGCGGGAGCCTGTTCGAGCTGCAGTCTGTTTCTGTCATTTGTTTTACCGTCTCTTCTCCCTGTTAAATCTCTCAGAGAAGTCGCCACCCTGAGCAGCAGATGTATGATCATTAAGGATGGGTGCCGGGAGTGGAAAGCATGACAGTGACACCGGTAAGCCTGGCCTAACATCATTTTGCAGCTCCGAGTGATACTTGTTCATCATGCTTGTGGTTGTTTTGGGGGTTTTTTGAGGGGAAGGGGTGGGGAGGGTATTGTCTTTCGTTCTCGGCACACATAACTTTGCACGTGCCCAGAGGGCTTAATATTCGCGGGAGGTGCCCAAAGGGCATTTATAGATACTGTGAGCTGTAAAGTTTGTTGTGTGAAAACCTCTGCAGTGAAAGTTTCCGTCGTATACCTGGAGGCCTTAACATTGTACCTGAACAAAGAAAATAGCCTCAACATTTCAAAATTGCCGCTTATTGTGTCCCTCTACATGTACCGTACTTTACGGAGAGAACATGATCAGTGCTACCAAAGCGGTCTCATGGCAAGGATTACAATGGGTGGTTTGCATTTGCATTTACAGGAATCAGTCACAGCAGTCATTTTGTAATCTGTTCGGGTTGTGGACGATAACTCACCTACTCCACCAAAATACAGTGGGGGTCTGACGTCCACCAGCTAATGCTTGCAGAAGGGAATCCTGGCTGAACATGAATGATCCGACGGACGACGCACTTTTTGATGTAACACCATGACTGTGAAAGCACCAATCCGACAGTTTACAATCTAGTTGGGAATCAAACCAATGAAACCAGAAAATGCAGAGGCAAGTGCGCTCCCTCTGCACCATTCTTTCATCCACTGCCTTATGTCCGACCTTTATTTTAACTTTGGGCAGATTTAATGAAACTACTTCACTTTTATGATCGTAGATGTAACTTGCAATTCTTTTCGTACAGTCATTGTTGTTAGAGATCTCGTGCAGCTGTTTTCAATGGCTTATTCCATTTTCAATCGAGCAAGGATGAAGTTAGTGAAACTTTAAAAGCATTCAGCAGGATCTGAATCTCCCCAGCTCATCTCATACATGGCATTCGCTGGAGGCTACATGATAGCGAAATCCCCAAAAGCAAAAGCCAAAATAATAGTTTCCAAGCTCTACTTGGATTCGCTTCGCTTCCACATCGGCTTATCCCCTGTCTGCCAATTGGCGTCTCGGAGCACGACATGACAGCTTTGTAGTGGGAAGGAAATGGGTTTGAATGTTAGACTAGTTAGAGGGGATCAAGGCTCTTGGTTTTAATTCTTAGGACGGTTTGTGTTCCATTTGCGTAAAGTAGGCATTGTTGCTTTTTCATTTCTGATTCATGACTCTCATAGTGGTTCACGGTGTCCCTTGCAGTGTGTAGGATGAAGTGGGAGGATGGATTGGTCTGTGGGTGAGGGAGATGGGGAGGGGGATAGAGGGAAGAATAAGGGGCTGATTGTCAATCTCTTTCTCAGTTTTTCATCTCCTCAATCAATTAGGTTCTCGTAAGGTGTGTGTGTGTGTGTGTGTGTGTGTGTGTGTGTGTGTGTGTGTGTGTGTGTGTGTGTGTGTGTGTGTGTGTGTGTGTGTGTGTGTGTGTGTGTGTGTGTGTGTGTGTGTGTGTGTGTGTGTGTGTGTGTGTGTGTGTGTGTGTGTGTTAGTGCTATGCGGTTAGTCAGGGGAGGGGGGGGGAATTGTTCCACATCTATGTCTATCACGAACCAGCTGACTGGTCAGGCTTGACATTCAACTGACGATATGAGCAATTTGGTATGGGTGCAGGATGCCTGCAATAACTTGCCTATTCTTTGCAAAAGGCACCGTGGGATCTTTAACGTGCATCAATGAACAATGCTTGCAGAGGGGACTTCCAGCTTAACCTCCATCCGAGGGACGGGCGCACACGTTGATGCCTCACCCTGCATGTGAAACACCAGGATGACAATTTATAGCTGGGTCGGGATTAGAACCCAGGCCAAACAGCTCCAAGTGTGAGTGCGCATACCTCACCGCTATCCTGTGAAACCCATATACTCGTTATTGTATGAACCCTTCAATATTTGTGTGTTTTTTTTGTTTTTTTTAATATGATCTGAAAAATGAAGATTGGTCCCTATTTTCAGAGCTTCTTCCATGAAACGACCTCGTCAGGTGTTCACTGGATCAATAATTACAATGGAAATGTTCGACTTATCGAGCAAGGATGCGCCCCTTTGTTTATATCTATTCAAATATTCAAATATCCCGTTTTCATCCAACAAAACACTGGATGTCTGTGTTGGGTATTTTTAATCAACGTATGTTCTACATTCTATGAGTTTACCTATAATGCTTTGTGTTTTATCTGTTTTATCTGTTTACTGTTTAAGATTCCCCACCTTTAAGACAGACCTGCATCCAGGATCATTGCTCACCTCCACTCGTATGTTCCTCTTTTTTCCTTCCTGTGGAACCAACTTCCACATTCTCTTCAATCTCATTCTTCCCCCTCCAGGTCTTCAGGACAGCTGTTCACCACCATCTCAGATCTTCCTCCATTCAAAACCATGATCTTTTATACCCCCATTAAGCCACCCAACCCCCTCCCCTCCCAAAAAAATGCTTCTGTATCCATCTTGTCCATCTCCAACATTCTCCCCTCCTCCCCCATTGTTACCCTCATCTTCCCCCTTCTCTTTTTGCTGTTCCTTTTGTTATGTTGTGTCCTGACTCGGTCTGCGTTCTCGGTGTTCCATGAACCTTGACTCTTTTTTTTTTTTAACTGATTAATTTTAAAACAATATTTGATGAGTTGATGATGTTGAGCAACATTTTCAAACTGACATAGCAATCCTCTACCTCGCATCATTTAAGAGTCACTACACTCAATTAATAAGGTTTCATGTGTCTTCAAAGTATTGAAGTTGATTTGAGGAAGAGTTGTTCTTTCTAAGGCTATACCTGCATGCTTTCTTTCGATGGTAACCAATGATCCTTTTGTTCAAGTGAACAAATTTAAATATTTTCAAACTCATTCGATTCAGACCAACACAAGGCAACCGGTGATTTACAATTGGATGTTGAAAGTTGATAAATAGCGATAATTACTTCATTACTTTTCAGTGCAGTGCACTAACAAAAGGAAGAATGCATGGCACGATCTAATATATTATCGAGTCACAGAGAAAAATTTGAGAACTTCAAAGTGTGTTCAACCATTTTAATGGAAAGTTTCTCTATCATTATATCACAGACATTTTAGAGTAGAACGTTACCCGGTGTTAGTGGTGTGGTCTTTCTCCATGATCCCCTGCACTTTGTGGTTTGGTGAATGAAAGCTTGGTTTTTACATCTCCATCGAAGATAGAAGATGAAAGGAGTTATGCCAAGTGACCTTGACGACCAAACTTTGCAGGCCTCCATCTCTTCTGATATGTTTTAAACCGTTGTATTCTGGATAGTTTCCTATTGGAACAAATTTTTGTCGATTATAAACCACTTATTGCATTTCAAGCCACATTGTAGTGAAGGTTTATTTATTTATTTTAAGGACTCTCCTAAAGTGCTTCCAACTCGGGTACCATTGTGTCAGCCATACGCAGTCTCTATTTTATGATCCAGGGGAGACTCAAATTGACATCAAAGATGATGGTCATCGTTTTCCAATTATTTTCCAATAAAAAATACTTTACAATGACCGCAATGTCGAACCATTATGATTCCTAAGCCACTTCAGTACCGTATAAACTAAAGACTTCATAGAACACATGACCCCACACTGTCTTGAGAAACGAGGACATGGGCGGGGTCTGTTAGCGGCAAATATAATTAGGCATGAGGGCAAATTTGATTGGGCATTGAAAGTGCTGTAATATTTTGCCCAAGTACTGCTAAATGGAAGGGTTTTGAAAGTGCCAAAAGGGCGACTTGTTTTCTTCAATGTCAAGTATATAATTCAATTGAAATAAAATAAAAGAGGTTGAAGGTTGTAGAAAAACAAGTTCGAATTGCGAGCATACCCCGTGGGAGTTCATTCGTACAACTCTCAGGTGAGCGATAGCACGGATGACAGATAGTTTTGAAATTTGGTAAGATTTTCATCGCATCAGAAAAAGAAACCGGAACACCTCACAAGAGTGAGGCGAGTTTCATATCATCATTTGTGACTTAATTTTGCGTTGGGCATCAACCAGCGCATTTAATTTTTTTAAAGAAAATGGGACAAAAGGGCCGTTTCTCGGCCCAAAGGGCCGGAATCGCACTTTGGGCTCAGTTATTTCCTGGGGAATGGTCTCTAGAATATACCTGTCAAGTTTGGTACTGTTCCGCTTACGAACTGAGAAATAGAATTTTTTTTAAATGGGCCAAGAGGGCCATTTTTTGGCCCAAAGGGCCATAATCTCACTTTGGGCTCAGTTAATGCCTCCAGAGTGGCCTCAAGAACATACCTGTCAAATTTGGTCGGTTTCTTTCACGAATAAACAAGAAATAGCAATTTTAAGAAAATGGACCGAAAGGGCCATTTTTCGGCCCGAAGGGCCGGAATCGCACTTTGGGCTCAGTTAATGCCTGGGGAATGGTCTCTAGAATATACCTGGCAAGTTTGGTTCGGTTCCGTTCACTAATAACGGAGAAATAACAATTTTAAGAAAATTGGCTGTTCCTCGGCCCGAAGGGCCGCAATCGCACTTTGGGCTCAGTTAATGCCTGCACATATGTGTCAAGTATATGCCTGTCAATTTGCATCGAATTCTGTTCACAAATAATGGAGAAAGACGTTCAAATGAACTGTACACAAGAAAAGAGAGAACGTGAGGGCTGCTTCGACCCCGTGGGGTGGAAGACCCCACGGGGTAAAAATTCAGAAGTTTACCACCATTGGGGCAGTCTTGTACACCACCTTACTTCTTTAACCCGTTACATTAGTTATTTGTGCCTGTTGTTTGTGTCCTTTATGACATCCTTAAAAACAGTAAGTTTCCTGTTTGGAATGATTTCGAATTTTGTTTGACTGCCAGACAGGAGTACAGACTAAAAACATTATCTCATTCCTCTCTGGCTCTGAATTTGTTCCGATCGCTCAGAGCCAAAGTACTGTGAAACTGCACGTTCATTTTCCGATTCGTGTTCAAAATATAACATTAAATTGTAATCAAGTTTTTCCCCGATCAAAAAACTGACGTTTGTGGATGGACAGACAAACAAAGTGAACCAATTGTTTAATCCTGCTTTTTGCTTCACGTGTGCAGGGTAATAATGGATCAAATTCTTAAATAAGCCTCCCCTGACTTCCATCAGCCCCTCACCCCAAGGTTTTCTCCACACACTTTGCAATCGTCCGTGGGGCGACCCTCCATTGGCGACCTGCGTCCGGCTCTCACAAGAGTCAGATCCATTGCAGCAGAGAGTGTCAGGCGATCCAAAAGATCATCTGGATGCCTACTATACCGGAGGGCTGGTCCCCTGAATGGTTTGCGCAGGGGGGCAGTTCACCAGGAGTGGAAAGCAAATCGAAAGGCTGCAACAGTGGCCGCATCTTTGTTCCAACCACCACCACAAGGAAGGGCTTGGAAAGCGCTGACAGATTGGCGTCCCAACAACCCATACAGTAGCGATGCCCAGCTCAGCATGGTGCGACGGTTCCTGACTCACCATGCCCGCAGTCGGGAAATGCGACCCCGAGGAACCAGCCCCATTCTCCCCAATTGCTGCGGCACATATGCAGCAAGTCCCAGAGACCGTGCCCACCGGGCTAAGCCAGGATGGACAGTCCGGAGGACCTCTGCAATGCGCGTCTCACAAGTCGGACGCCTCGTGGTGAGATCCTAGGCGGCAGGCCCAAGCACCACCCACAAGGGGTGGTCCACCGAGATCCCGGTAAGCTGGAACTGAGTCAAGATAACCTCTTGAGGGGAAAGGCTCGCGCTTATCACCAAAAGACCATCACGCAGCAGTGCGTATTCATCCGGAGAACCACAGTAACGGGAAACTCCACCGTGGGCTCAACAGATGACCAGTCGAGCCTGATAGGGTGGTGGGTAGTTTGGATTCGAACAGGAACCCCTCTTAAGGGGCTCCTGTGTGACCTATCAGACACGCAAGATCCCTTCAAGGAAGATCTCGTAATGCTCTGAAACGAGGTGCTTGCCCTTTGAGAACCAGCTGCCGCAAGCGGCGACCAATGACTCGAAGGCCTGCACAACTCGTGGGTTCCAAGCTGCGAGCATATCATCGGTGCAGATCCTGAAGGGCTGGGGGCCTTACTCTTGGTGATCGCTTTGTGATTGCAGGTATCTAGTTACCCTCACCAAAGGATTCGGAGAGGGTATTGCATTTGGATCCATTTGTTTGTCTGTCTGTCTGTCTGTCTGTCTGTCCGCACAGAACTTTCACGTTTTTCTACGCAACCGCTTGTCAGATTGAGACACAATTCCCACCATTGGTGTGATGACTCATGCAGAATGTTTCAATGATAATTATGACATCTTCAGTCATGTGGTGTGGCAGCCATATTGAAAAAAACGGAAAAACTTTGGACCTCTGTATCTCTGAAACTGCATCAAGGAAAAATTTGAGATTTGGCACAAAGCAAGTACTTCTCATGGGGAATGAGTGTGATTTTTTTTTTCATGACATCGTCGGTGCCTTCGTTATGACGTCATAATTGCACATGTGGAACACATCCGATCAATTGGAAAACTTTTGAGGGTCATCTCGGGATAAAATGGTCCACAGAACAAAATTTCATGACATAACTGGTCACGTGATTCGGCAGCCATATTGTTTTTGTTTTTTTTTAAACCTTCAAAAATCTTCTCTGAAGTGGCTGAACAGATCAAGGCGAAACTTTACACATATGACCGCCTGTCCATGGGGAACAAAAGGTTCACACATATGATGTCATAGGTCGTATGGTTTGATAGTCATGTTTGATTTACCCTAAAACCTATAAAAATATTCTCCAGAAAGACTGGACAAATCGAGGGGAAACTTCACACAAGTGTTCCCCAAGCCATGTGTGCACAAATGGCACACAGCAAGCACTCCTCATGGGGAATGAGTGTTGCATTTTTATGACGTCATAGATGCTTGCCTTCATTATGACGTCGTAATTGTATATGTAGAACACCACATCCAATCAGTATAAAAAATTATCGGGGTCTCGGGATAAAATGGTACAGATTTTTTTTGATGACGTCATTGGTCACGTGATTCGGCAGCCATATATATTGTTGTGGTTACCAGATTCGCAAACCACCATTCAGGTCCCTTAGGTGAGGTATCTCGGTAAGTGCATGTGTAGTTAGGCCCAAACCCGTTGTCTAGTGGGAATACATGTCATTTATACGTGCTGCGACTCTTCAGGATAGCCGTTTTTCTTTTACTATCTTTATTTTGGACCAATCGCCACCATCACAACCCCAACAACAACCACCAACCACAACGCCGCTTCACCACAACCGCCATGACCTTTACCGTCGCAACTCGCCACCATCGCATCACCGTCATCTCGCGCCACTCATGGGCACCGATGCTGGACTCGTGTAGGGCGCACGTTGAACAGCGTGTACAAAATCACGGATTTTCTGCTTCAAAAACGGATCCAAAACGACACACGCCCACTTTTTGCCGTCCAATCGGTGAGCGAGGGGCGAATTGGCCCCGCCCCCAGGGCGATCGATATATGCAAATTTGTGGATCAAAAAGCCTTCACGCCCACTTTTTCTCGGGCCAATGGGGAGCGAGTTGAAAGGTCAAAGGGAGGGGGTCAAAGGCGAAGTTACGGGGGGATAAAAGGACGGTGTTCGTCAGTCAAAGGAGTCGTAAAAGTCGGAGCGAAAGAGTCAGCAGAACGAGAACGAGGAGTCGCAAACAAGAACGGACAGAGGGTCAAGACTTCGCGGGCGGTGGAGCTGCTCGTCGTGTGCGTTGAAGTCGGAACGGAGGGGACGAGCTGTGGAGAGGCGGCGAGGGCGGACGAGGGGGTGCTCGCGTCGTGCAGGGAGCTGCACCCCTGGGAGGCCGGCAGCGCGACCTGGCCGAGGTGGAGACGCTCGTCGCGCACATAATAAAGATCCTCTATACCCCGAGCATCAGCAACCCCCTCCTGTTTCCCCCCGCGCTGAGATAGTGCGACCAAGGGGGCCCCGTTCCCACCCCCCTGCCAGGCACTGTCCACGAGGCCCGCGGGTTGCGGGGCCATCGCCGCTCCGCGTCTCATCACCAGACGGGTAGGCCCGACCAGGTCTCGGCCCCAGGCCTACCTCATTCTTGAGGGTATTTCTTTTCCTTGGTTTTGGGTATGTGTTGTCGGCGCCGTCTGTGAAGTAGAATTGTATAAGTGTTGCCGTGTGCTCGGTAGTCGGTATTAGCTCTGCACTGTGTTTTCACTTTTATGTTTGCTTTTTGTGTAAATGGAATTGTTTTCTTTTTTTTGTGTGCATTTGGTGGAATTGTATTTGTGTGCTTCCCGTGTGCCGAGAATAAATGTGCTTTATTGTTGAACTGTTCTCCCGCTTCGCTTCGTCTTTTCCTCCATTGAATCCCCACCTTGCTTCACGTAAAGGGTTGGTAGTGGGCTGAATACGCCCGATAATTAATCGAACCGTCGAGGTCGACGATAACACCGCTCGGTTATTCTGATAGTACGGAACGGGTCGCTTAAGTGGCCCGTGTCCGAAGTCGACCTGCGGCGAGGTGCGATCGCCCGGTCTACCCTCCGCGTGGGTACTTAGGTAGTTCGAATTTGGCGAGCAACCCTATCCCACGCGGGGGCTGATTGGCTCGATCGCGGTGAGACGGAGAGGTCCACCCGTGACTGGTTCCCGGCGTTAGTCCGAGAGGGTCACGACTGGATTGTCCGTCCGGTGGGCGACGTGCCGCGATTCGAGTTACGTGGCCGTCAGCACGCCGGCGGGCGCGAAGACCGCAACACTGGTGTCAGGTCGTGCGATACAAATTCATCGCCCTCCTCGCGGCACTGGTATCGGAGAACAGGAAAACGGGCTCTCCTGTCTCCGGCTAAATTTACGGGAATCGGTCCAGGGGTGAGAGAAGGGACCCCGATTCCCTCCAAATTTCGAGCGAGCTAAATTAACCCTTCACGAGAAGCAAGATGGCGTCTCAAGGCGAGCGGGAGCCGGGGGTATAAGAAATGTATATGTGTAATAATGTAGAGTCCATGGCCCAGGATGGAATCCCCGAGCAGGAAATGTTGATTGTGCAGGAACACGGACTCGCCCAACTGAACCCAGGGCCCGAGGTGGGTGCGGCCGCGGCGTATGACACCTCCCCCCCCCTCTCCACCAAAACCCTTCCCCAACCCTTGCCGAAACTGCTCAGCTGAGTGCATCCAACATGGCCCAGCTATGCTGCGCCATGCTGGCGGCAATGAACGAAAAGATGAATGCGAAAATGATCGAAAAAATGGATGCAAACACAAATGAAATGAAAAACGAAATGAAAGGCATGAACGAAAAGATGAATGCGAAAATGATCGAAAAAATGGATGCAAACACAAATGAAATGAAAAACGAAATGAAAGGCATGAACGAAAAGATGGATACAAATACAAATGAAGTGAAAACGACGATGGATGCGAATACACAGCAAATAAACGGAATGGAAGCAAACATGAAAGAAGAGATGAAAGAGCTACGGGGTGAGACGCAGAACATGGGCCGATGCCTGCAGGCGGGCATGAAGGCCGTGACCGGGGAGCTGGGAATGGCGACTCCACGTGTGGGAGCAAACGAGCTGGGTGGGGGTGCAACGGCTGACAGGCCCGCGGTGGAGGCGGGTGAAAAAATAATTCGTGGAACGTGTTGGGCGAGGGTCGCGACGGTGACCAAGAGGGAAAAATTAAATGGGGAGACCAAAACGTGTGAGACGAGACACGAGGTGACGACAACAGAAATAATAGTTGAGACAAGGGAGGTAAAGGGTGAAGAGTTGGCAGAGACACGGGAGATGGGAACGATAGAGGGAAGACTACACGATGAAGACGGGGTAAGTGACGCGCACGCACACACGGAGGTAGTGGAGGACAATGGGGTTGAGCTCGCGGAGCGTGTAGGGACCCGGTGCGAGCACCTGGATGGCCTCCTCCAGGAACGAGGGGAGGGAGTATGCCCCCTTGAGGCGAGTCACGACCAGGTGAGTTCGGTCGTGTTTTGCGAGGTTGAGGGGACGAGTGCGGTGGACGGGTGCACGGAGAGCTTGGGGGGTATGGAGGCCCCGGAGACCCTTGTGGGGACACGAATCCCCAGTATGGTTGTCCCTGTGTGTGTGGTGCAAGGCGTGAGTGCGTCCCCGTGTGTGGAAGCGACCCCGTGTGTGATTGGTGTGGTGGCGATGGTGCCGGAGTACGTGCTTCCCAGCGCGCCATGTGTGGATGAGGCACCGTGTGTGGAAGAGGCCGTGTGTGTGAGTGAAACGGCCTGTGTGGATGAGGCACCGCGGGTTAGTGCCCCCGCGTGTGTGGTGAGGAACCGTGTGTGGATGAGGCACGGTGTGTAGATGAGGCACAGCGGTTGAGTGCCCTCGCGTGTGTGGGTGAGGCACCGCGGGTGAGTGCCCCCGCGCGAGTGAATGGAGCACCACGTGTGAGTGGTATGGGTTGTGCAAGGGAGACCGTGTGTGTGAGAGAGCGGTATGAGAGGGAGATGTCGGTTGGCATGCGGGAGCACGCAGCCGCGTCTCCCGGTGTGAGTTTAATGGTGTGGACTGTGTGCGTCGTGACACGCAGGTGTGCGTGGGTTGAATGGAGACGACGAAGGCGACAGAAGAAAGAAAGCCGAGTAGCGGCTGTAGTTGTTTCGAGGACCGTGCCGGGTTCGCCCAGCAGTGAGCACGCGGTTCGTGCTGTGCAACGCACGAGACCACCACGTGCTCGCTTGCGAGAGTGAAGTCCCGGTCCGGAAACGCACGCGGTGGATTTGCCGATCCCGCGGACGGACAAAGTTTAGGCAGGTAAATGGATTTGGACCGGACGGGTTCTCCACGCGATCGTGTGTGTTAAGCTCCAACGGGCAAAGCACATGTGTTCGCGTGGGAAACCCCTCGAGACGTGGGGCTTGTTTTTTTTATGCGCATGGTGACGCCATGGCTGCACGTGGGGTTGGAATCCGGCAGGAGGGGTATCTCTGCCGGATGGTCCCGTCCAAGGAGGGACGAGGAACACGTGCAGCTGCATGACGTCACGGGCAGGTGCAAAGTGCGCGAGCTCTGAGTTGCTGCGCAGGTGCTGCGCATGGAAAAAAAAAAAAAAGGAGCAAGCCTCACTTTCGGGTGTACAGGATTCCTGGGCAAGGGGTGAAAGACCCCCTTACCTGGGCACAGGATGGAAACTAGTTAGGGGGAAGGGTTAGCTTAGTTAGACCGACTTCATGGGGCAGGGGTAAGTCCTCATGGAGTCCGTGGAATGGATTAGTTAGAGGGATTGCAGCCAGATTTAGGTGGGGAAATTGATTAAAGAGATTTGGAGACAGTGACTGACAGTGAGTGTGTAGAGGGGACGTAGTTTAGCTACGTAGTGTTAAAAGGAACGTGCTGTAGTTTAAGGGACGACGTGGGAGCACGAGCTAGTTAGGGGGTGCAGTTAGAAGGATGGCAGAGTTCAGCGGTGTGTGTGTGTTGAAGAGTTGTGGGTTGTGAGGTGAGTACGTGTACATGTTGAGTGAGTGAGGCCAGCGAGTCTGTGTGTATGGAGTGAATGGGGAATGCATGGTGCGATGAGTGATTGGGGGGAGGAGTGACTCCCGCCCAAGGGACCCCGGGGTCGGTATAAAGTGAGTTAGGGGGTTAGTCAAATTGAAAAATGGAGGTTGTTTTGTTGTTGGTGGCAAAGTAAGCTCGAGACCCATTTGGAGGGTGCAGGAGCCCTGTTGACGGAGGCTTGGGAGCGTGGCTGCGAAAGGTGAGTATCGCTGAGTGGGTACCCCGGGCACCAGGCTAGTCGGCCGCGGTAGGCCAAGGGCCCATGGGGGGCCGGGATAGAGTAGTGGGCACGGGTGCGCCTGCTTGGTGCGGGGGCCCGGGGCGCCATTAGCCGCGTGGGCAGTTGTGGGCACGGGTGACCCTCGGAAAGGGGCCCGGGAGGCCGGCCTGCCACGTGTGCGTTTCAGGGGAGGTGCCATGGGGGCACTCCCGGTGTTAGGAGCTGGTAGGCTCGGAGGCAGTGTAGTGCCCGGGGGTGCCATAGCGGGAGATTCGGCAGAGGGTCGTGCCTGCCAAAGGGGAGCCACGTGTCCCAGTCAGGAGACCGTGTGAGGGCACGGAGAGAAAATTGGGGGGCGAGGCCCGAAATTGTAAGGACACCAACACAGGCGACGGGAATCTGGGTTTTATAGAACCAATAGTTTAAGCGAGAGGCGCTTGTTGAAAGCCCGGGGTAGTTTAAGAGTTAATGGTTAGGGTAGATTAGGAGATGTACCCCTCCGCACCATCCATCCCCTCGCTGTCGTTGTGGGCCGCTGGACCCACTTGGTGTTAAGATCGCCGAACTCTGGGGAGGCCATTCTGGGGCTTCGGTGGGCCTCGGCACAGGGCGTTAGCTCTCCCTTGTTCCCCTCCGGGAAGGGAACGTAGGGGTTGGGAGTAGGCTAGGTGACAGGATAGGTTAGCCGAACAAGGACGATAAAGGGGGTTAGGGGACGATTTATAGTGGGGGAGTAAAAATAAAAACAACAAAAAAATAAGTTGGGGCTAAATTGGGGTTTGACAAATTAAGGGAGTGGGTATGTACAGTGACAGGCAAAGGCGATAGGTTGGGAGGGAGATAGGTAGGTAGGTCCGAGCCCGCCTTCCAAGTGGCCAGCACCACCACACTCCCTCCACCAACCTCCACTGAACGGCAAGAGCTGGCCAACTTCATCGGCTGGCCGTGTTTTTTTTCTTCAAGGCCTGTGCCGGCCAACTTCATCTGCAGCTGCTGTGCTGCAAGGCCTGTGCCGGCCAGTTCATCTGCTGGCTGTTTTTCTTCGAGGCCTGTGCCGGCCTGGTTCTGCGGGCTGTGTTTGCCTGCAGCGGCCTTCTTCTGCGGGCTGTGTTTGCCTGCCACCTTTGCCATGCCATGCCCACTGCCCACGTTCACCAGCCCCGTTCAATTTTTGCTTTCCCCCCCCCCCCTGTTCATTTCCATGTGCGCCAGGATCAAGGCAACAGTTTGCAAGCTGCGAGAACTGCCCTGTTGGCAGCTACAACACGGGCCTGCAGTGGCGGCCCGTGCACCGTGTTTGTGTCCATGCATCCATTCGTTGTGCTCATTGCGTGTGCCACTTGAGCTGGCACGGAGACTGCGTTGTGCAGCCCATGCACCGTTGTGGTTCACTGCGTTCAGTTCAAAAGGGAAGGCCTTGGACTGCGTGTGAGCAGCCAACCACGTTCCCTGTCACCTGCATTGTTTTGAGCCAGAGACTGCATGTGGGCAGCCTGGTTCCCTGCTAACTGCTTTCTTTTGCAGAGTTCAATGATCCTGGGCCATGGTTTAGTGTAAAATTTGTAAGTTAAGGTTAAGATGTACTGTAAATATGAGTGCGCCCCCGGCATGTATGTCTTAGCGCCGGCAATTTTATTTAAGTCGTCCGTGTGAGTGAGTTTGTTTAGGTAGTTACGCAGCCCTCAGGTTATTTATTTTGGGGACACGAATACCATGAATGTCGCACTCAGGGATCCGTAGGTAAAATGTACTAGGGGAAAACTACACATGATGGCACACGAAAATCTGACGACTCGGGACGAGTCTGTAAAAAGGGAAGGGGGTAGTGTTGTGGTTACCAGATTCGCAAACCACCATTCAGGTCCCTTAGGTGAGGTATCTCGGTAAGTGCATGTGTAGTTAGGCCCAAACCCGTTGTCTAGTGGGAATACATGTCATTTATACGTGCTGCGACTCTTCAGGATAGCCGTTTTTCTTTTACTATCTTTATTTTGGACCAATCGCCACCATCACAACCACAACAACAACCACCAACCACAACGCCGCTTCACCACAACCGCCATGACCTTTACCGTCGCAACTCGCCACCATCGCATCACCGTCATCTCGCGCCACTCATGGGCACCGATGCTGGACTCGTGTAGGGCGCACGTTGAACAGCGTGTACAAAATCACGGATTTTCTGCTTCAAAAACGGATCCAAAACGACACACGCCCACTTTTTGCCGTCCAATCGGTGAGCGAGGGGCAGGTGGCCCGCCCCAGGGCGATCGATATATGCAAATTTGTGGATCAAAAAGCCTTCACGCCCACTTTTTCTCGGGCCAATGGGGAGCGAGTTGAAAGGTCAAAGGGAGGGGGTCAAAGGCGAAGTTACGGGGGGATAAAAGGACGGTGTTCGTCAGTCAAAGGAGTCGTAAAAAGTCGGAACGAGGGAGTGAGCAGAACGAGAACGAGGAGTCGCAAACAAGAACGGACAGAGGGTCAAGACTTCGCGGGCGGTGGAGCTGCTCGTCGTGTGCGTGGAAGTCGGAACGGAGGGGACGAGCTGTGGAGAGGCGGCGAGGGCGGACGAGGGGGTGCTCGCGTCGTGCAGGGAGCTGCACCCCTGGGAGGCCGGCAGCGCGACCTGGCCGAGGTGGAGACGCTCGTCGTATATAATAAAGATCCTCTATCCCCCGAGCGTCAGCAAGCCCCTCCTGTTTCCCCCCGCGCTGAGATAGTGCGACCAAGGGGGCCCCGTTCCCACCCCCTGCCAGGCACTGTCCACGAGGCCCGCGGGTTGCGGGGCCATCGCCGCTCCGCGTCTCATCACCAGACGGGTAGGCCCAACCCGGTCTCGGCCTCAGGCCTACCTCATTCTTGAGGGTATTTCTTTCCTTGGTTTTGGGTATGTGTTGTCGGCGCCGTCTGTGAAGTAGAATTGTATAAGTGTTGCCGTGTGCTCGGTAGTCGGTATTAGCTCTGCACTGTGTTTTCACTTTTATGTTTGCTTTTTGTGTAAATGGAATTGTGTTTTCTTTTTTTTTGTGTGCATTTGGTGGAATTGTATTTGTGTGCTTCCCGTGTGCCGAGAATAAATGTGCTTTATTGTTGAACTGTTCTCCCGCTTCGCTTCGTCTTTTCCTCCATTGAATCCCCACCTTGCTTCACGTAAAGGGTTGGTAGTGGGCTGAATACGCCCGATAATTGTCGAACCGTCGAGGTCGACGATAACACCGCTCGGTTATTCCGATAGTACGGAACGGGTCGCTTAAGTGGCCCGTGTCCGAAGTCGACCTGCGGCGAGGTGCGATCGCCCGGTCTACCCTCCGCGTGGGTACTTAGGTAGTTCGAATTTGGCGAGCAACCCTATCACGCGGGGGCTGATTGGCTCGATCGCGGTGAGACGAAAGGTCCACCCGTGACTGGTTCCCGGCGTTAGTCCGAGAGGGTCACGACTGGATTGTCCGTCCGGTGGGCGACGTGCCGCGATTCGAGTTACGTGGGTGTCAGCACGACGGCGGGCGCGAAGACCGCAACAATATATATATATATATATATATATATATATATATATATATATATATATATATATATATATATATATATATATATATATATATATATATATATATATATATTAAACCTAAATCTTTTACTCTGAAAAGGCTGAAAAGATGGAGGTGAAACTTTACACATATGACCGCCTATGCATGAGGAACAAAAGAGTCATACATATGATGTCATAGATGGTTTGGTTTGGTTTGGCAGCCCAATTGGATTTACCTGAAAACCTAAAAAAAAAAAAAATACACCACTCAAGAGAAGTCCCGGCGAGGGTTTGCAATCTCCATTTGCTCTTTTTCTTGTTCGATTTGTGGCCACTGTTGCACAAAATGTCTACCGTCTAAAGGACGATGGGACAGATGCCGTCAAATGTGAGATGTTTTTCGTAGTGACTCTTGGGTTAGACCACATAAGTCAACAGGGCTGATTCTTTAAGATAAGAGATAAAGCATCGATGAAAATCAATACTGTGTTAATTTGCTTGGTATTCATTCATTCCTTATCCAGCCTGTGGCTGATTATTGCATTATTGCTGCTGCAAGTGTGGCTATGCCTCTGATGCAGTGTTCCCGGTAGGTTAGAGCAGGAATGAGTAATTTGTTCAGGGTTCTGTCGATATCTCACCGACTCTTCGCGAGGGACACCGTGGGATTTTAATGTTCACCAACTAACATGGATAGACAGAATTATCGTGAAACGTCCATCTGAGGGACAAGAACACTTTGATGAATCACCCTGCCTGTGAAACACCGAGATGACAGTTAATAGTTTGGTTGGGATTCAAACCCAGGCGAGAGAGCTCAGAGGCGAGTCTGCGTACCTTGAGGTTTGGCCCATCCTCGGGGCCGGATTTAGGCATGGGCAAGCCGAGCAGTTGCCCAGGGACCTCCACAACCAGGGGGTCTCCACATATTTCATGAAAAAAAAAATTGATAGGAAAAATGTATTTGTGAGTGCCTGAATGGTAGTTGGTAGTTCGTGGAACAGATACAAGATATTCATCTTATCTCATTCTCTATTTTATATAGAAGTTCAGATTATTTGTTCTTGAAAAATATACTTTATGGATGACTGTAAATATGTCTTGTCACCTTTTTAGTATTCTCAGGTAGGGTGGGCCTCCACGACTGAAGGCTGCCCAGGGGACACCACATGTCCAAATCCGGCTCTGCCCATCCTGCCAATCCATTTGCTTGGGATGTAGGTGAGGATAAACAAAATTATCGTGAAAGGCTGTATTGTGTCGTCAATGCGCTTCTAGATTTTGTTAAAGCTTGATTAATCAGGGATGTTGCATGACTGCAAGTCATGGATTCCGTGTCACAGACTTGACATTTTAGTGACTATTTACTCCCAACTAGTTTAAATCGGATCATCATCATCGATGTACCCTTATGGTACAGACCGTCAGTGCTGCCGAAGCAGTCACTGGGAATGGTTATGTTGAGTGGTCTGCACATTGCTTTATCAAGAGGTCGTCAGGACTGGAATTTTTTTTAATGTGTTCATGGTTCTGGCAACGATAACTCCCCTACTCTTCACTAAAGACACCGATCTTTTGACTTCCACCAACGACCAGTGTTGGCAGATGGGTCCTCCAGGGTGACAGATTATAGCTGGGTTGAGATACAGCTCGAAAGTGAGTGTGCATACCCCTCTAACCTGGCTATGTCGTTGAAGTCCACACAATCAGACCAAGGCCTGTAAAGGTGAAAGACCTGAATGCCATTCGGCAAAACAAAAATTAATGACAGCATTACACATTTTGGCCGTGCGTCAGTCATCAGCAATTTTAAACAGTGATCACTCATGGTCACCCATAGCATGCTTTTGGACAAAAAGCCTCTTAGCCTTTAATATGTGTGCTGTTACCAAACGCACGTATCTGCAGTAGATTTATTACAATTTTATGATAAATCACAACAGCTAGTACGTAACTCTATAACCAACCCTGTTCCACTCAAACAGATCATTTCCGTCGTCATGGAATGGATGACTGCTCTGAGCTTCCTTCCCTTGAACTGCATGCTTGGTGGAACAGCCTTCCGATTCATGATAGGAAATCCCTCCGTCTTGTGGGTTTTGCAAAATATTCCCCAAGCTTTGATTAAAATGCCTTGAGACGATGTCTGCGCAATGCATGAGGTTGTTATTGTCTTTTTTAAGACTTGGGAGTAACAGGTCACCGATAACTTGTTTATTATTTCCTTCGGAGCTCGGAAAGCTTTGTGTTTGAAATGTAAATACAGGACATGAAAGAGCAGTGGATAAATGAACCAGCTGTGCATGTGCAAGGTTACAACGAGAGGTTCACTGACTGATATACCATTGTGAGTCCGTTTGTGACGTAATTAGCCCACGCTCGAGAAGCGAAAAGCTACGTGTGTTTGTGCGTTGTCTGCATTTTGTTATTCCCTGTTCTCGAGAACCGCTTGTCAGATTGACGCGAAATTTTCACCTTAGATGCGGCTACTCATGTGGAATGTTTTGATGATACGTATGACGTAATAGGTAACGTGGTGTGATATCGATGTTGGAAAAAAGGAGAAACGTTGGACCTCTGTATCTCTGAAACCGCTCCATGGGGGGAAAAAAAAATTAAATTTGGCACATGGCAAGTACTCCCTATGGAGAATAAGTGTGATTTATTTTATGATTATAATAAGTGTCTTCGTTATGACGTCATGATTGCATACGAAGAACGCTACATCCGATCAGTATGAAAAATTTTGAGGATCATCTCGGTGTAAATTGGTCAACAGAAAAATGAAAAACTTGTAGAGTGACACTTAGCGACGACACTCGGTGGAGTGCATACTTCCGCCAGGCTGAACAGTTTACATTTTGTATCCCACTGACGGGTCGGACCTGAATCCGGACCTTAACCGGAATCGAATCAGCTTGTTGTTGTCACCGAACCAACTCTTCCACCTCGTTTTGTCGCAAGTCGTCCACAATTTTGAGAGATATCATGCTGAAACATCGTTTTTGGCCCCATCTCTCAATGGAGAAGAATCTCTTTTTTTAAAAATTCTCCTATCCAGATCCGGATTCGAGTCTTCGCCAAAATTGAATCGATTGGTCCTTTTCACACATCCAACCTGTCCACAAAGTTTCTGCGGAATCCATCCATAACCTTTTTGAGATATTGTGCTATATTTCGTTTTTGGCCCCCTCTCTCTCTCTCTCTCTCATTGATGAAGAATCACTTTAAAAATTCTGAGATCCAGATCCGGATTCGGATCTTCACCAAAATTACGTGTTGCTGTCCTTGGCCGGTTACCGACATACGCAAAAAAACTTCAAAACGAGTGTTTGAAAACTGTGGCCAAAATCGTGTGGCAGACAGACAGACAGACAGACAGACATACTTGGCAAAAAAAAGAATTTGCCAAGTACAAATTATGACATCATCGGTCAAGTGGTTCGGCAGCTATATTTTTCTTAAAAAAAAAAAAACCTTCAAAAATCTCCTCCGAAACAACTGAACAGATTGAGGAGAAATCTTGCAGGTTTAACCTTTCTTTTCTCTTTCCTTTTCCTTCATTCTCTCTTTCTTTTTACATGAGGTCATCCTGAATGACTATGCGTTCACCCTTTCCCTGTAACTTAAGATTGACAAAAGATGCCTGCAGACACCTTTGAGATACAAAAAATGAGGCCACGGGGACATTTCACTCTCCCGTATCAAGTGTCTGACTGATTTTGCCACCTTCATTTGCGAGGGGGGACCACGCTGGGCAATAAAACTCCGATTTTGAGAAACTGTCAACATGGCAAAAAAAAAAATAGTTTCTCTCGAGTATGTTCAAGATTTTGTGCTTGAAAACATTTTTGGTAAACCAACATTGAACCAATGATAATGTTTTGGAATGTTTAGTGTACCACTCACCAGAGTCGAATGGACAAGTGGTTAATGCAGTGTGGAAGTGTACGCGTGATGTCGGTCCGCACCATTTTCTCACTGATACCAGATGTTTGGTTATGTGGTTAGTCGGTTAGATAGCTATATACAGTACTGTAAGAACACTCTGTGTGTGTGTGTGTGTGTGTGTGTGTGTGTGTGTGTGTGTGTGTGTGTGTGTGTGTGTGTGTGTGTGTGTGTGTGTGTGTGTGTGTGTGTGTGTGTGTGTGTGTGTGTGTGTGTGTGTGTGTGTGTGTGTGTGTGTGTGTGTGTGTCAGTTTTGCATCACCAAACCACTGGCCACACCAACTTCAAAATGGTACCATATTAATTGCCAAGGAACAATCGGTGCAAGATCAAATAAAAACTGAGTTGGACAAAAAACATTTTCATTATTCAGATCAATAAATGCCCGGACAAAGCAAGCGTGAACCTTCGCGTTTGTTGGTGACGAGTCGTGCATGAGGCGCTGCTGATTAGACAACAGACTACTGCCTCAATCTCTCCCGAAAATGAAAAATAACCCGGGCTACGTACATGAAGCAAAAACATGCATACTGCTCATGTGCATATATAATACATTGTGGTTATACCTTGGATAATTCCAATTGCACTGACACATAGGCTGACACCAGAGGCCTGAGGCCTACATGTACTGTCTCCTTCACAAGGCCCATGATGCTCGAACCTTTCAATATTTGATGATTATTTTAACAGTTTCTTCACTTATTTTGCACTGAATGGAAAACTTATAGGGAGGGCATGGCAATTTTGAATATGACATGACAGTGGCATAATTTTTTCCTTGGAGTTTATCATCTGTAAATTTTCTTGAGCTTTGGGTTATCGGGCAATTTCCAGTACGGGGCATCCTGGAGGAAGGACGAGGGGGTTGGATGGGGGAGGTTGAATAAAGAGAATTGACTCGGAATCCGAACGTCTCGGAGGTCTTTTCTTCCACACGAAACTGGTGACCCTGACATCATACAAATGGACGGACAAGGAGTTACAAGCATGCAACCAGTTGCCGAGAACAATCAACCGGCTGTGCCCTTCCTGGTCGCTCAACCAGCTTCATCTGTGGCAGCAGTTTCAATAAAACTGCCACCATTCTGGCCTAATGACCCGCAGCTGTAGTTTACGCAAGCTAAAGCCCAATTCGACACCTGAAACATTGCTACTGCGTTGACACGGTTCAAATACATTTTGGCTCCTTGTCACCAGAGTATGCGACAGAGGTGAGAGATATTTCAATACAACCTCAAATGAATGCTCCGTACAAGACTTTGAAGGCCATACTCATAAAGCGCATGATCCCCTCTGCGCACTGCCGATTTCAACGACTTCTTACAACTGAGGATTTAAGAGATTGAAGATCTACACAGCTATTGCGTAATGTACAACAGCTTCTCGGTGACCGCCATGACACCTTTGACCAGTCGCTCCTTCATGAGTTGTTCTTGCAATGTTTACTACCCCACGTCCGCATAGTACTTGCAGCTAATGCAGAGCTGGTACTACCCGCCACTGTGGATCAGGCTGATCATCTCTTTGACAGCGTTACAATGAACGTGGTTAATGCAACACCTCCACCACAGCACGTCAAACCACTACAATCTGAAATGGTGTACCTTAAGCTCGTCCTGGAGCTTCATGTACTTCGTGTGTGCAATGCCAGTCATGCCCTTCTTCGTGTACCTAGTGTATGGACGTAGATAAATGCCGTACCTCAAGCTACTATTCACCTTCCGTGAACACTCCAGATTGGTGCTTGTATCATGTGACCTTCAGTGCTAATGCTTTTCATTGTAGAGCATCATGCTCACACCGGCTGCTTGGAAACAATGAGGCCCACAACTCATGGCGACGAGTTGACCTGGGCCATACGTCAGTCACCTGTTTTCACACGTGCTCGCCGACTGGCTCCCAATAAATTGTGTGTCACCCACCAGGAGTTTGACTCTATGTTACAACAGGGAATCATCAGACTGTCGTCCAGCAGTTGAGTTTCACCGCTACACGTGGAACCCAAAAAGCCACCTGGAGATTGGCGTCTTTTCAGGGATTACCGCTCCTTAAACAACACGACTGTTCCAGACTGTTACCCCATTCCACCCATTCAAGATTTTACCACTACGCTCCATGGCGCTACAGTCTTCTCTGAGGTCGACCTCGTTCGTGCATACCATCAGATTCCTGTGAAACCAGATGACGTCCCGAAGACGGCAGTCACCGTGCCTTTCGGCCTGTTCAAATCCTTCAGGTGCAGTTCGGCCTACACGAGGCCAAACAGAACATTTTAACGTTTTATCGATCAGGTGCTCCAGGGATCACAGCTCTGCAACATGTCGTATATAGGTGATATTTTAATCACCAGCGCAACTGCAGAAAAGCATCAGGAGCACCTACATCTCCTCTTCACCCATTTGCAGGACCTCAGCATCGTCATCATCCCCACAAAGTTCCAGAGTTGAATTTCCTCGGCCACTGTGTTAACCGCTCAGGCTTCCGTCCGCTCGAGGAGAAAGTGCAGATTATTCACGATTTCCCGTTACCGTCATCTCAGTGCAAACTGCAAGAGTTCTTGGGCCTTGTCAACTTTTCCCATCGATTTATTCCAAATGCAGCAACAACACTGCAACCGCTGAATGAGTTACTCACAACCCTCTCGTGTTCCGATGGTCGGAGCCAACCTTGTCAACCTTCCACACCATCAAAGACACACTGGCTGACGCCTCAACTCCTGATTCATCCAAAGCTGGAGGCGCCAACATGCCTGATGGTAGTTGTGTCTGAGGTCATGGAGGGTACGGCCCTTCAACAGTTCATCGATGCTAATTGGTGTCGATTGGCCTTCTCGAAAACGCTGAAACCAACAGAGCGCATGTACAGCGTTTCTCCAGATGTGTTAGGCTTACCAAAATGTTGGACGTATGATTTTTTTTTCATGTTACAATTGTGGGTGGCGTTAGGCCAGATGTCCAACCAATGGGTAAAGAGTGGACATACATACATACACTTGTTCTAAAATATATAGACTAGCAAAAGTGCCCAGTGACTGCAAAAACAAGCAAAAGTATCCGTCCCCACAGGATTCTTGTCTGTTGGAATCACTCAGAGCCAAAGCTCTGAACTAATTATACCACCCACAGTGAAATGGTGGTGCAACATAGGGCAGCAGAGGTTGGATTTGTCTTTAAAAAGGGCAGAATATATCTATTTTAAATTGTGTGTTACTCCATGAAGATCTGTATTAAATCGACTTTCATCCTGATGTTCATGTTCATTTTAAAGATTACTGGAATGGACAATAAAGTGACTGACTATGTTGCATCAAGAAAAGTGAAATGAAAATGTAAAATAACCATTCAGCAGCTTTTCAAACTCTGCACGGGAAGCGGCCGCCGTAAATGGGAGACGGATGAACGCACGTACAGACGCCACAGTCAACGATATACAGCATAATAGATCACGTCCCTTCCAAGAAACTTCAACACAGAAAGAATCCATTCGGCCAATCAAGACTGCACAATGGTTGCCAACCTATGACAGTTTGTTCGTGCTCTATCCATTTTGAATGTTGAGTGTTGAGCAAGGAAGCAACGTGCACCATTTTTAAAGTGTTTGATATATTTGACAGAGAGGGGGGGGGGACATCTGAAGGTGTGGAAAGGATATTTCAAGGAGCTGTTGAAGTGGGGAGCAAGCAATGGTGAGCTGGAGCTACCATGTTATGTAGAGGGGAAAATGGAGTTTGTGGAGATCACGGAGGAGGAAGTGCGGACAGTATTGCAGAGGATGAACAACAGAAGAGCACCTGGCATTGATGATGTGTGTACAAATATGATAATTGCAGCGGGAGAAGTTGGAGACAATTGGATGAAGAGGCTGTTGAATATATGTATGAGCGAGGGTTCAATTCCAGAGAAATGGAGGACAGTTAATTGGGCCAATTATGGAAACAGAAAGGCAATGCTCAAGATCCGGGGAAGTACAGGGCCATTACGGTCCTTAGTCACGTCTTGAAGGTGATGGAGAGGATTCTGGATGGGTGGATAAGGAAGAGTGTGGAGATGGAGATCAGAGAAAAGTATCAGGGGGTTAGAAAGGGTTGGGGGATGACGAATGGGATGTTCGCATGGAAACGGCTGGTGGAGAAGAGGTTGCTGTTGCAAGGTGAGATGGCAGTGGGATTTGGGGACCTGGAGAAGGCCTATGACACTGTCCCGACCAAGATGGTCATGGTGACATTGACATGGATGGGAGTGCCAGAAGCAGAAGTTCAGTTGGTGGAAGGGATGTACAAGGGAATGAAGGAAAGAGTTTTGCTTGGTCCCAGGATGTCTAAGGAGTTCTGTGTGAACATCGGTTTGAGGTTGGGAAGCTCTTTCAGCCCACTCATGTTTATTACAGTGATGGAGCAGGTAAGCAGGAAGGTAAACATGAGGAGTGGTATGTGGAGGATGTTGTGTGTGGATGATCTGGCTGTTGTGGTGGAGAGTGGGTGGGAGATGCAGGAAGTACTCGGGAGTGGAAGGAAGCATTTGGGAAGCATGGGCTGAAGATGAGTATGGAGAAGACTGAAGTGATTTGAGTCATGCAGCAGAGAAAAGAAATGAATATCAGATTAGTGGGGAAGGAGATCAGACAGGGAAATAGGTTTGAGTAGCTTAGGGGAGGGGGGGGGAGTACAGTGATGTTGGATGGTAAATCAGAGGCGGAGGAAGATTGAGGTGGGTTCAAATGCAAGGAGGAGGGTGGAGGGATTAATGGCAAAGATATCAAGGAAATTGAAAGGGAAGGTTCTGATGTGTGTTTTGCTAGTCTACCTTTACGGTCTGGAGACTGTGGCACTGACAGTGAGACAACAACAGAGGCTGCAGGTTTGTGAGAACAACTTGGTCAGGAGGATTTCGGGAGTGAAGAAAGTGGATAGAAGGATGACGGATGAACTGAGGGAGGAGATTGGTGTGCAGATGAGCTTGATGAGGAGGGTGATGAAATGCCGGCTGAGACGTGCTGGACACTTGGTACGGATGGGGGAATCGAGAATGGCAAAGAGAGCAGATAGGTTAAGAGAGCAAGGTACCTCGGAGGAAAAGACAAAGACAACGGTTGAGATTGGAGGCCTGGGTTGTGTGAGGAGGGATATCTGTGTGTTGGGGGTGGTCAGAAAGTGGAGGGAGTTGGCTGAGGACAGAAGGAGGTGGAGGAGTATCGTGGTCAAGGAAGGGCAGAATATTGGTGCCAGTGGACCTCACCCCTTATAAAGGGAAGACGAGGAGGAGGAGAAGATATAACTAATGACTTGGCCGGGGTTAGAACCGCCAACTTCCTAAACTCAGAGTGGACCTCCAACTCCAACGAAATACGTCATCAAGTTTCCATACAAGTCGACACAAAACTGTTTCAAGGGTTGGTTCTCAGCCACGGAAATATTCATGACACGTCAGTGAGTACGCTAGTGCTATAATGTTTTGAGGAGTTTGGAACTTGCAATACTGTGTAAGTACCATTTAGAAAAGTCTACCTTGTGATAAAGTGCACACCGGTACCCAAAGATGGCAAAGCCATCAAGGAAAGTGTTTTTTCTTGAGTCACAGAATTACCTGCACCACCAAACGTGGATCAAGGTTATGTTTTCGCACAGCGACGTCGGCATTTGTCTGGGAGTAGGATATCTGAAAAAGTTATGGACGGAATCGGCCAAAACTTTGTGGACAGGTTGGGTTTGTGTCGAGGAACAATTGATTCAATTTCGGTGAGGATCCGAATCCGGATACAAGTATTTTTATTAAAGTGATTTTTCACCACTGACTGATGGGGCTAAAAATGATATACAAGACCACATCTGATGAAACCGAGCGGACCGGTTGGGTATGTGACAACAACAAACCGATTCAATTCTGGTTCAGGTCCGGATCCAGAATCCAGATCCGGCCTATCAGTGGGATACAAAACATAAACTGTTCAGTTTGGGAGAGGTATGCCCTCTACCGAGTGTCCTTCTAGTTAGTGGAATGTAAACTAAAATCGAGGAAGTGTAAGGGGTTTTTTTTCTGATAAATATGACTGACGGTGAGCAAGCAGTCTCTGTGTTTTAATATCACAGCGGTCTGGCTGGGATCCCTGCCAATGGTTTGGGGCAAATTTTTCACACTTCTTGTTTTTAACTGACCACCATGAGCCATTCCTCAGACTGTGGCTTCTCTACACTCCGTACTTCTCTACGTTCGAGTGAATATAATTTTATTGGCCGCAAGTTGAAACGTTTCATTTATGTTTCAAGTCTCATGAACATAAACAAGTATTCATTCTGGATTGTTTTGATTTTTTTTTTTTGAACTATTGATTCACGTGCATTCTTTGTAATTATTTTGTAGCCACCATCTGTTTTCACCTTTTTTTTTTGTTTGGGGTTGCTCAACTTGCTGGGAGAGAAACCAAGCTGTTTCATGAGCCTTTGCTGCTGTATACACACGGGCTCGGTTGTCATAAGGGTGTCCATTGGCAGTACATCATGTCCAGTTTGATTTGATAACAAGGAGTAGGGGAGGGGTGCTTCTCACTGCTTGTAATCTCTCGGAGCAGGCATGGAATGGTGGAACGAGACCCTCCCAGGGCCCAAATTATCCTTCTTTTTCAATCAGGATGACGTTTCGAGGTCCAAGTTGCAACGTTTAGATGTTCTTTTAAATATTTTTTTTTAGCACTGGAGCATATTCTGTTTTCATTTGTTCCAAGAGATCTTTTAAAGTAATCTCATTTAACCCTGGACAACCTCTATTTGTCGAATGAAGAGCTGGTCTTGCTGGTGATGGCTACTGTGGACCTGCTTCAGCACGCAGGTGGAATGGAACAACGGATGAAAGTAACAGGTCGTTAATCAAAGTATGCTAACCGTCACAGGAAGTTGACGTTTCAGGCGTTAACCCTTCATCAAAGCAAAAATAAGAGGCTCTGACGAAGGGTCAACGCCCAAAACGTCAGCTTCCCCTTCCTCAATCGACGTCCTGTTCATTTCATCCATTGTTCAGCCTCAATTTGTAGTTTGTTTGTTGTATATTTCCTGGTGTCCTATTCAAATTCTCAGCTAGGTCCTTCTTTATCACTCCAGTTGATTTGACTGTCACACCGCGATGTTGGCATTCCTCGGTATGTCATCACTTTTTTTATTTTCCCAATAATTTGGACCAAAGTCATTGGGTATTGATACTTCATTGAGCAATGCCATCCTTGTCATCTTATTTCTGAGTAATATATGGGGTTGTGAAGGCTCTTTCTGAATGATGAGGCGATGCGTGAGTGGTCGTGTATCACGACTCAATATCACCTCTCTCCATCGTTAAAGAGCAGGTTTTGGGTCGCTGATGACTTCACGTGATTCGAAGGTTGTAAGCACATTAATAATAATCGTTGGGCAATTATTTTCTTACATTTGAAACTCAAAATATGCTAAAATTAACTTTTCAGTCAAAACTTTTGTAAGTGATCGAAAAACAGACCGGAATTTACCGAAGATGCTATGACATCACGTTCTCCAAAAACTTCGTGAACATTCGGAAACCGTGTGAACAATTGCGAGATGCAAATGGGAGAGTGATTTCAGCGGCGATGAAATTGAGTGTTTTCATTCCGATATTGCTGAAGACGAGTCGGAGGATGATGGGAATTTATACTACTAGTACGTGCCCGTAAAAAAAAAAAATTCAAACCGCAAGAAACAAACAACAACCACACAGGCCGTTTATTTGCTCTCGCGTGCCCGTACGTGCGTGGCGCGGAAGTTCGCATATCACAGTTACGATGATTCGCAATTTAGGTTTTAAATGGCCAATTCTTCAATTAGTGCCAACGTATTTTACCTTTTCGCAATGTCATCGCAAGGAAAAACAAAAAGAGAAGAGAGAAAAAAATTACTTCCTGGTTCGGAGCATACCAGCACTCTGATGTTACCGAAATTTATGCACCGTCTAATATGAAAACGATCATAACTTGGGGCATTGTGTTTATCTATAAATGCGCATAAGAAATCGAGAAATTATTAGAATACACGAAGTCATCACTCTCCGGAAGTCTCTACGTTGTAACCCGTAATGGGGAACGCGGCTGAGCTTCCCTTCCCCATCGGCCACGCCCATGCAACGTGTCTTGTCATTGGTTTGGTAAATAAATGGCTATAACTTGGGAAGCACTTGTCCGATTAATATCAAACCTTGAAAAGGCGCGTCCTCAGGTCCCCAGCAATATACCTGGCAAGTTTCAATTAGATCGGACCAGTGGTTGTCGAGACAGAGCGGTCACACACACACACACACACACACACACACACACACACACACACACACACACACACACACACACACACACACACACACATTGCTGGAATTATAGATTGATGGAGTTTCTGGACCTGAGCCATATAAATTTGAGCCACTTGCAAGTGCAAGAAAACGGCCTATTTCGTGTACAAGTGGCAGAAGGGCGAAAGCTCGCTTGATCTTGATTTTCAGTCCGAATACAGACCGTGAAAGCGTGGCCTCGTGATCCTTTTGGGTTTTAAGCAAGAGGTGTCAGAAAAGTTACCACAGGGATAACTGGCTTGTGGCGGCCAAGCGTCAATCGCGACGTTACTTTTTGATTCTTCGATGTCGGCTCTTCCTATCATTGCGAAGCAGAATTCGTTAAGCGTTGGATTGTTCACCACTAACAGGGAACGTGAGCTCTCAAGAATAAGGTAAGTTTGGTGCAATTTGAGCTTTTATTCGTCGAGTTATGAATGTTTCAAGTTGAGGATGCCTGGCGCGTATGGCCGCGGGTGCCTTGGCTAGATCTAGGCCGCGGCGCTTTTTCCACAAATATGAGGTTTAAATTTTCATCCCAATAAAGGTTATCATCACATGCCTCACTTGTTAAGCTGTCGGATTATGTGAAGATTGTTCGTGGATGGCTGAATATTACGGTTTTATGACTTTGACAAAATAATTTTAAATAATGCCGTGAATTCCTGTGGTGAATTGAGATTTTTGCTTCGATCGACGTTGCGGGTTCGTTTTAAAGTCGATTCAAATTCTGTTTTCGGTTTTTGCAGTCGCTTAGTATGCTTAACACTCGGTAGTTGTGAAGTTTGTAAAATTCCGATATTTTATGAGGTTTATGTTCGATGGCGTGCAGGGCCTAGGGCGCCTTGACTAGATGTTAGGCCGCAGCGCTTTTTCCACAAAGATATTGTTGCGAATTCGTGCCCGCCGGCGTGCGAACGGCCACGTAACTCGAATCGCGGCACGTCGCCCACCGGACGGACAATTCTGTCGTGACCCTCTCGGACTAACGCCGGGAGCTCGTCACGGGTGGGCCTTTCGGCCTCACCACGATCGTGCCAATCGGCCACCCCGCGTGGGAGAGGGTTGTTCGCCAAACTCGACCTACCTAATGTACCCACGCGAAGGGTAGACCGGGCGATCGCACCTCGCCGCAGGTCGACTCCGGACACGGGCCACTTAAGCGACCCGTTCCGTACTATTGGGATAACCGAGTGGTGTTATCGTCGGCCTCGACGGTTCCGATTAATTATCGGGCGTATTAAACCCACTACCAACCCTTTACGTGAAGCAAGATGGAGATTCAATTAAAGAAAAGACGAAGGGAAACGGGAAAACAGTTCAACATGATGCACATTTATTCCGCGGCACACGGAAAGCACACATATGCACATAAAGCAATTGCAACAAAAGAAACACAACAATGCAAATCTACAACCGACTACGCGTGCACACGGCAACACTTAAACAGTTTTACTTTACAGACTGGCGCCACACACACACGTTTACACAGAAGCAAAAGAAAAGGGCCACCCTCAAAGACAAGAGGGCAGACGGGGCCTGTGGGCCAATATTTGCGCGGGACCTGAAAGAGCGGTCAGGTCTGCGAGACCGGGTGGATCCTACCCGTGTCTTTGTGATGAGCCGCAAATGTGGCAGCGCGGCGGTGCCCCGACTTCGTGCTCCTACGCGGGTTTTGTTGGCACTGCTTGGAGTGTGGTGGGAACGGGGCCCCCTTTTCGCACTATCTCAGCGCGGGGGAAAAAGGGGGGGGGAATTGTTGATGCTCTGGGGAAAGAGTATAGCTGGCTTGCTTGGGTCCCGTGACGAGCGATTCCACCGCTACCTCGTCGCTGACCGCCGTTTTCCTTGCCTCGGACCCAAACTCCTCGGTCTCTTCCCCAATTCTCCTCAGCCGACTGCAGCAAACCACCTGTACACCCTCGCCTCCTGACTCCACTCCGCGCTCCAACCCGACTCTGCCCCAAAACTCTCTTCGCCCTTCTGAGGCAGACTCTGCCCAAACCGACTCGACTTTCTGCCACTCTCCGCTCTTCTAAAACCGCCTCGACCGCTGCCACACTCTGCCACTGCCACACTCTGCTCTCCAACCAAAAAAACTGACTCTCCTCTCCGATTCGCCCCGCGCTCGGCGCTTTATAGGCCGGCAGGAGAACCCATATGCAAATTTCTGGATCAGAACGAGCTCGGGGGTGGAGCCACGCTCGCCCATTGGACGGAGAAAAAGGGGCGTGAACCTCCCCTGATCCTAGAATTTGCATATCTCGATTCTACACCGACGCGCCTGGAGGCGGGGCCAAACCGCCCCGCGCTTGCTGATTGGACGGATCAGAAGTGGGCGTGTAGCATTCCTGATCCGAATTCTCCTCGGAAAGGCCGCATTTTGCACTCGCGGCTCGGCGCGCGTCCCATACGAGCCCAGGACAGCCTGACGCTCGGTGTTCACAGGTGGTGCGGGAATGGCCGCAGAAGGAGAGAGGTGAAGGTGGTGGAGGGTTTATGGTGGTGGTTTGTGGCCATGGTGCCGTTTGGAATGGCGGTGATGCGATGTTTGCGGGAGCGAGTTGTGAAGGTAAAGATCGTGGCTGTTGGTGTTGTTGTTGTGAAGCGGCGTTGTGGTTGGTGGTTGTTGTGTGATGGCGGTTGAGATGTGGTTGGTTCAAAATAAAGATAGAACAGAAAAACGACTATCTCAAAGCATCGCAGCCTGAATGAATCACATTTATTCCCTCTAAACAATGGGTTTGGGGCTAACTACACATGTACTTACAGAGATATCTCACCTAAGGGACCTGAATGGTGGTTTGCGAATTTCCACAACCGCAACACTACCCCCTCCCCTTTTTACAGACTCGTCCCGAGTCGTCAAATTTTCGTGTGCCATCATGTGTAGTTCTCCCCTAGTACGTTTTACCTACGGATCCCTGAGTGCGACATTCATGGTATTCGTGTCCCCAAAATGAATAACCTGAGGGCTGAGTAACTAACTAAACAAATCCACTCACACGGATGACTTAAATAAAATTGCCGGCGCTAGACAGACATGCCGGGGGCGCACTCATATTTACAGTACATCTTAACCTTAACTTATAAATTTTACACTAAACCATGGCCCAGGATCACTGAACTCTGCAAAAAGAAAGCAGTTAGCAGGGAGCCAGGCTGCTCGCACGCAGTCTCTGGCTCAAACAATGCAGGTGACAGGGAACGTGGCCGGCTGCTCACACGCAGTCCAAGGCCTTCCCTTTTTAAAATGAATCCAGTGAACCACAACGGTCCATGGGCTGCACAAACGCAGTCTCCTGGTGCGGCTGCCCGCAAGGCAGTCCCTGTAGAACACTGAACGGACACTGACACAAGCAACAAAACGGTGCACGGGCTGCACAAACGCAGTCTCCGTGCCAGCTCAAGTGACACACGCAATGAGCACAATGGATGGATGAATGGATGGACGCAAACACGGTGCACGGGCCGCCACTGCAGGCCCGTATTGTAGCTGCCAACAGGGCAGTTCTCGCATCTTGCAAACTGTTGCCTTGATCCTGGCGCACATGGAAATGAACAGGGGGGGGGGCAAAGTAAAATTGAATGGGGGCTGGTGAACATGGGCCGTGGGCATGGCATGGCAAAGGCAGCAGGCAAACACAACCGGCAGACGAAGTGGGCCGGCACAGGCCTTGCAGCAACACAGCCAGCAGATCTTATCCACTGCCGGTGATTGTTTGATTCCTTCGGGAATCGGTGGGAGCGATTACCCGTTTTCCAGACATTTTCGCAAAACATGACATCCATACAAGGCATGATGTACAAATATCCAAATAACTTTGTTCTACAATAATTCAAATTAAAAAAGGATAATATAGACAATTGCAAGCTCAAAAAAAAGCGAAAGAACGGCCCGCTCAACTGGACACTTCTTCAATGAGCGAGTGAGCGTCCGCTTTGTTTTGGAGAACGTGACGTCACCAGCCATATACGGCATGCGACTGTTTTTTTTCAACAGAAAAAATATATTCGAGAAATATATTTTTTTCGAGAAATAACAACTTCGGAGTTAAATTTCATCAATCTTCCCAATAGTTAGGCAACCACAATAGTTTGCATCCAACTATTTAATGCACATATAGTCCGGGAGCCAACCTGTGTACGAGGCTGTTTTAGGGTTGGACCTTACAGCCTCTGCTATAAAATTTTACACCCCCAGGATGTTTAGATATATGTTTGCAGTTCATGAAAACCAATGTTGGCAATTCATAAGCTCTTGCGAAAAATTTTGGCGGACGTTTTTGTTTGAGGAAGATTTGAAAAATTTGATAAAACAGCAATTGTCAATAAAATTTCTAAAAAAATTTAAAAATCACATTCATGAAAAATAAATGTGAAGTAAATGTAAGAATTCAATCAGTGCATTGTAAAATGACAAAAAAAGATTGCCTTTGTGGAAGTAAACCTCGTAAAAGTACATAATTTTGTGAAAAATGCCTTAAAAATAACGTTTTTTGAAGATGGCCTTTAGAACTTTTCTTATCATAGGCAGATGCTGCATTAGAATACTAATTTCTCTTAATGTGATATGAACATGGTATCCATGGCTAATTAAAACAGCAAATTTGAGTGAGTTCTATCAATTTTTAAAGAGAAAATTAACATTTTTGTCAACCAAAGTTACCCCTACCCCCAAAATCCTCTTACTCTATTGAACACAGTTCGGTTAAGGTTTGCTGGATCCAGGTTGGGTACTTCACAGTTCACTCTTCCAAAGGAAAATTCAATGGTGTTTGGAGTGACATGGCCCTGGAGCAGACATACAACAATGAAGGGAAGACATCTCTGTTCAAAGGCATATCTCAGGCACCAGCTGCTCGAGATAAATATGTGAGGACAGCACCATTTCTCACAGCTGTATCAGAGAACATAAAGTCTATGGCTAATCTAGGCCAACAGGAATCTACTCATCATGGAGAAACACAGAAGCAGGCAACAGAAGAACATATGCATGTTGAGGAGATCAAGAAAGTGATATGCCAGCAGATGATAAACCCATTCCAGTGTAACAACCAAGTGGTTCTGCTCAATAGAGCAACTGGTGAGAAGGATGCTTCAAAAGACTTGGTCCATGCTCAAGCTAAGGGCATGGAAGCCATTATGAAAGCAGAAGAGGTGGTCTCTATTAAGATTGAACCACTGAAGCTGGTAACTTTCTCCTCACAGAAGAAATCAAAACCATCAAGGAAACAGAGTTTAATCAGGATCTATCAAGATGAGACTGCAGCTACACGTGTGCTGTGTTTCTATCGAGATGCCGACCCAGTCACAAGACAGATTGCATTTTCCCATGAGTGGACAGACTATCCATCATCCCTGTTTGAGGTTGATCCACGCTTAGCACAGGGGTTTGTAATGCGCAAAGGCAACAAGTCTGATTTCGTGGCAGTGCTAATTGCTGAAGCTGAGCAGGATGTTGTTTTACAGCTGCCATCATTACCACAGAGTGACCTATACACAGTTTATCTGGTAGACACAATGGCATTTGTAAATAAATACCAAAAAATGGGTGCGAAAACATTTGAACTTCCCCAGCTGTATCTTCGCAAGCTCCTGCAGTTGAAACCTGAAATGTGCAACTGTGTCAACATCATTGGTGATCAGTATGATTTTGATGATAGCCATACTTTGAAGGGTGATGAGCAGCAGAGGAGAAACCAGACAGACCAGGCAAGACAATTCTCACCATCCAAGAGTCTAGAAATTCCGGACTGGAATTTACTCATGAAGAATCCAAGAAATAAAGGAAATCTTCAGAACTTCATTGGCACTTCCCTTTGTGAGAGTCCTGAAGCTATTCCGGATGGAGTGACCATCATTATTGGTGGTATGATGGAAAACAAAGGTCACACTCTTTCCATCACATCAGCATCAAGTTCAGTTCTGGACTTACCTTGTGAAGAACATGAAGAGGCAGACACAAGGATTATTGCTCATCTTGCATATTGTGTGGAATATCTTGATCACCATCGAGCTGTTGTGCATGCAACAGATACAGATATAATTATGCTGTGTATATATCACTTCTGCTGCTTGAACACATTGCAAGAACTCTGGATACAACGGCAGAATCAATACCTACCTATTCATGAGCTGGTAGAAGTGTTGAGCAGGAAGTACCAGAAAATCCTCTTGATGTCGCAGCTACACTTCTGTGCACATATGTGTTGTGTGGATGTGACACAGTGAGCTACCCATTCAGAAGGGGAAAAGAAGAGGTCAGGTCAGGTATGGGAGCATGTGCCAGAACAGCGCGTCGCTGCGTCCACTTTCCGCCGGTACTCCAGGGGCCTCTGTCTGGCCATCCCCCAGGCAGATGCCAGGCCCATCCCCATCTCCTTGAGATGATGGTCAACCTGCTGCAACCATGAGGCACGTGGTCAGCCCACTGGCCTCCCACTCATGAGACTCCCTCGCTGAGAGAATCTGGTGAGCAGGATCAGCGTCAGGAAAACAAGCCACATGTCCATACAGCCGCAGCTGACGCTCACGGACTATGCAGGTAACAAATCTCATCCGAGTCTCTCTCAGCAACCGCTCGTTGGACACAAAATCCGACCAGCGATAGCCAAGGATTCTTCGAAGAGACCTGGTACCAAAGGAATTAAGTCTCCGTCTCAGATCCTTGGTCAAAGTCCAAGTCTCGCACCCATAGAGCAAGACTGGAAGTAGCAAGGACCTGAAGACTCGGACTTTCGTCCTCCCGCACAGGTACCGGCAGCGCCACACCCCATGATCCAGTGAATCCATGACTCCCCAGGCCCGACCCAGACGTCTATTGACCTCCGGCTCACAACCTGCGGAGACATGAATATCACTGCCAAGGTAAGTGAATCTATCCACGACCTCAACATCCTCACCACAAACAGACACAGACAGGACAGCAGCATCCAAGATGTCACCGAAAGCCTGGATCTTAGGTTTTGACCCAAGAAATCCGTAATCCCAACGCTCCGACTCCTCATTCAGCACCTCGAGGCCCCAAGAGGATGTCTAAAGAATCTCCGCAAAGATGACTGCATCATCTGCAAAATCAAGGTCCGAGATCTTGACATTGCCAAACGATGCACCGCAACTTGATCTCTCCGACATCCTCCCTAAAATCCAGTCCATACAAGTGCTGAAAAGTGTGGGGGCAAGTACACATCCCTGACGAACTCCAGTAACAACTGGAAATAAGTCAGAGATGGTACCACCACACTTCACAGCACTCTCAGTACCAGAGTAGAGTTCAGACATCAGATCGATCAGTTTCGGTGGCACCCCACGACCAAGAATCCTCCAGAGGACATCCCAATTCACTGAATCCAGACGCTTTACAGAGATCAACATAGGCTGCAAGCAGCCCCTGCCAAAACTCTCGTCTGCGTTCGGTGAGGACACGAAGTGCAAGGATACGGTCAATCGTTGACCTCTTTGGTGTAAAGCCTGACTGCTCTGGACGCTGGTGCTCAAGCAGATGGTGGCGAACCCTATCAAGAATTATCCGAGCAAAGACCTTGCCCGGCACTGAGAGCAGCGTCACCCCTCGGTAGTTTTTGCAGTCTTGGCGATCACCCTTCCCTTTCCAGAGAGGGACAACAAGGCCCCTCTTCCAGTCAGTTGGGATGATGCTTGTGTTCCTGTGAAAAGAAGAGCGGCACAGGTTTCTCTGGGACTGATAGGAAACCTTCCCCACCTTGTTGATTTTGGAAGAGATAGTGAAATGGCAGCAACAGAATGTGTCATTGATGAGGCCAGAGTATACTGGACTGCTCTGCATGGCCAAAAAGGGTTCAGCTGTTTGGATACCCTCAGGCAGCATATGTTTGTCTCTTCAAAATTAGACCTTAGGTCACTGCCAGCAACAGAAGATGCGTTTTACTTCCTTGTTTTAAGAGCATTGTATCAATTGCTTCTGTATAGACGTGCACATCTCAGTGACCGAGCACTTCCCCAGCCACAACATTTGGCAGAACCCTTATCAATGGAAAACTGGTCCCAATTCTCATGTCTAAGCCAGCCAAGCCAAACATAGACAAAACTGTGTCTTGCATGTGCAAATTATCCAAATGTCTGAAACGATGTTCATGCAAAGGCTGCTGTGCCTTGCTGAAGTGACATGCATATGCCTTGGTCAGAGAGGTTCATGTGGTGGAGTTGTTTCAGAGAGTGACTCTTCCTCTGAAGAGGATGTTTCATGTCACAATATTGTGTTAATCCATTTCTAATTTTATCTTCCTTAAAACCATGGCATGTAAAAGTATGTTCTTGTTCCTGACCCCATTGATAGTCAAGCATTTCTGAGTTGCATAAATCTTTTGTTGTTTGACATATAACCTTGTCAATTGTAGGTAGGTTAAATCTACACCAATTGTGATATAGGAAATGAACTCCTCTTTAATATGAGGGGTCATTTGTGTATATAGGTTTAATGGTTATGATTTTAGGACAATATGAATTACCCCTACCCCCATCCTACATCTTCGCTTTTGCCAACATTTTGTTATCAGAGGGGGCTCGCAAAAGTGTTGACTGTGTTGTTGCGCAAGAGTTTCACCATTGCCAACATTGGTTTTCATATACTCAAAGGGTGTCTCTTTATGAAAATCGACACAAAAATTTTATAGCAGACCGGGCAATTTTTTTTTAATTTTGATCGGTTGGCTCCCGGACTAATATAATCATATTGATAAATTTTCAGAACATGTTTGGTGACCCGCAACCTGCTCTTTAACCTGCGCACGAAGCAAAAAGCGGGGTTTAAGCAATTGGTTCACTTTGTCTATCTGTCTACAGACTTCAGTCTATGATCAAGAACAACTTAATTTCAATTGAACTTTATATTTTGAATGCTGTAGAACACAAATTAGAACATGAACCTGCAGTTGTAGCAGTAGCTTGGCTCTGAATTTGACAAATTGTATGGAATCTCATCCCAATTGTGCATGTACACAGATGAGTAAAGTCATATTTATTTCCTCTGTCAGGCAGTCAAACACAATTGGAAATCATTCCAAACAGGAAACTTACTGTTTTTAAGGACGTCATGAAGCACACAAACAACAGGCACAAAGAACTAATTTAATGTGTTAAACAAGGTGGTGTCATAGACGCTGCATCAACGGCGGTAAACTTCCCAAAATATATATATATTTTTTCCAACAACCATCAAACCTTTTATTTTATTTCGATTGAATTATACACTTGGACACTGTAGGACACAATTTGGCTTGTTTGCACTTCCAACAACCTTCAGTTTAGCAGTACTCGGAGAAAATACTACGCCACCTCGACCAATCAAATGTGCGCATTCTCAGCATTGGGAATATCGAGATTA
>NC_140968.1:37771196-37826196 GCF_056783735.1 Eptatretus burgeri
CTCCGTCTATTTTTCGTTTTGTCCTTCCTTCGTGACCTTCCCACTTGATTGAAGCGAGAATAAGTATCCGAGCAAACATCTCGCTGTCTCTGCAGTTACATCTCAACTTGTCATCAAATATATATTTAGTTTGCATGAACATTGTTCGTTTTAACTCGAACATTGTTCGTCTCTCCTTGAAAGCTGAGTGCTGGCAAGCTTTCCACCACTCTTACACCATTCGCTTTGTTTTGCTGATGATTACGTCTCGTCCAAAATGGCGATTCAAGATTTGCGTTCTTGTTCACTTTTGCAAACAAACTTGACCAATGGATGGACACGTCCTCTTTTGGGTGGTTGTCTCCGAAACTTTCCCATGGAGAACTCCACACTTTTCTCCTTTTTTTTTTTTCTCTCCCTCCCCCCTAAACTTCTTCTTCTTCTTCACTTTCTGCTCTTTCTATCCGTTTCCTTACATCCTCCAGAGTGGCAAAACATGTGGGAACCATTACTGTAGGCACATTCGGTAATCATGAATTCCATTCCAGGAGCGTCCTGTTTTCAAATTGAAGGCCGACAGTTTGTCGCACTCTGATCCGACATGTGAAAATGTGAAATAATGATCATAAGCATTCCACAAAAACCTTGTTTTTCTTCACCCAAACGTACGCTCTTTGTTTTATTATTTAACCCTAGAGGTACATATGTTTAAATAAATAAATATATATATGTATATATTCTGAACTCCATTTATAAACAAGATTGTCCCAATTTTTTTCATATTCCATTTTTTAGCTTCTACTTTGATAATCACATAATATATTTAACCTCCGCCATCGAAGATGGATGGAGGTTACTGCTTTCACCCCCTGTCTGTTTGTTTGTTTGTTTGTGAACAGTATTACGGAAAAACTCCTGGACGGATTTCGACGAAACTTGGTGGGGGGGATTAGGTATGGTCCAAGGATCATGCCATTAGATTTTGGGCTTGGTCCAAAAAAAAAACTTCGAAAACTTTGCAACTTTTTTTTCAAAAAAATTTCGATTTTATTTGAAAAATATTTGAATTTTTCTTTTTGCATTTCTACATGTTTTAAGTGATTTCCAACCCCCCCCCCCAAAAAAAGAAAAATTGTTAGAGAAATTTTTTTTTTTGCACCTTTTAAAAAAAAAAAATTTTTTTTTTGGGGGGGGGGGGCATTTCTACATGCGTGTCGATCTAGTTAAATTAATTCCATCGTGGTTCAGTAGAGTCTGATCCGTTTTGACCTACAATGAATAGGATATCAGGTTCACTTAAGTGACCCAGCAGTATTGGCGGCGGAGGTTTTGCACTCTACCGAGTACTTCCCCTCTAGTTGTGTATGTGAGAGCCAGAGCACCAGTGGGTAAAGGGGTCTTAAGGGTATTTCAGGTCTTAAAGGGTCTTTGGAATCGTAAGGGTCTTTTGGGGTCTTCTGACTCTAAATGATATTTGAGGTCTTAGGGGTCTTCAAGACTCTTAGGGATCCGAATCATCTTTGGGTTCCAAAGGGTCTTTGGGGTATTCGGGGTTTTATAGTGTCAATTGTATTTGGGGAATTCAATGGTCTTGTGGGTCTTTGGGGTCTTAAGGGGTCTTATCTCCTAAGCATGTAAAAAAAAAAAGGTCTTTTGGTTTTTCGGGGTCTTTAGAGGCTAAGGTTGTGAATGAAAATACACTGAGGACAACCCTCAGGTCGGATGTGGGCTGTGTGCCAGATTTGGTGGTTGTCAGTCCAGTGGTCCTTGCAAAAAAAACGTAAACAGACAGGCAGACAGGCAGACAGGCAGACAGGCAGACAGACATCTGATGAATCTTATTGCTTATATATTAAATGGTGTGCAATTGTCTTTGAGAAAAAATAATTCCTCCTTTGGTGGCACATCTGTACTTCCCATTCAAGATCCTGTTGAAACATAAAGATGGTCATTACCCTCACGAGAGTATTCCATGAAGGAGAGGGTATTGCATTTGGGTCCGTTTGTTTGTCTGTTGGGTAGTCAATCTCGTCGAAAAAAAAAAAAGAAAGAAAGATTTTTTTCAAAAAAAAAACTTTTGAAACTTGTTCTACCCTTATTATCAATATTTCCGTCGATATGTTTGTTTGTCTGTTGGGTAGTCGATCTACTCGAAAAAAAAAAAATGGAAATTTGTTCTACCCTTATTATCACTTTTTCAGTCGATATGTTTGTCTGTCTGTCTGTCCCTCTGTTCGGTCCAGTGGTCCGTTAATACAATGGCGATTTCGATGAAACTTGGTTGGTAGGTTCATACCATCACCGAGTTGTGTGCAAATGAGAACCGTTGCTATGGACACCACCGTTACCTAGCAACGGGACTTTGAAATTTTTGAAAAATCATAAAAAATTAATTTTTTCAAAAATCAGGCCACGAGCGACTGTGGGCAGTACATTCAGCCATATTGTCAAAAATTTCCAGCCGGATCCTATGAAAACTGTCGGAGAAGATAGACTTTGAATGAACCCTGGTCGAAAACAATAAAAAAACGAAGTTCGTTATATCTCAGAGACTATGAGTCAGATATACATGAAACTGGTATGGTAGGTTCATGGTATGTCCTAGTTATGTGTGAGAAAGAACCGTTGCTATGGACCCCTCCGTTGCCTAGCAACAGCCCAAAAACCTCAATGTGGGGGTATTTTAACGAAAAAACAATCTGCAGAATTAACCCTTGAAGCTGGAATCATGAATTTTCTTGTGCTTAATCCTCAGGTCATTCCCCATCAATGGGCCCATCGCGTCAGGTTCTATTGGGTAGTCGACTACCCATGTCCGCCTACCGGCTTGTTATTCTGTCTGTCTGTCTCTCTGTCTGTTTGTCGCCCACAGGTCAAATTTTAAACCAATCTTCACGAAACTTCACCAAGTTGTAGAGTTTGTCATGAGGAAGAAGCCTATTGTTTTTTGAGGTCAAAGGGTCAACATAGGCTCAAGATCAACAACTTAGGTGGGATTTCTAAAATCCCCAATTTTCATCCGATTCATTTGAAATTTGAAGAGGATTTGCACATCAGGTCACTGAATTCAACCACCAATTATTTTCGAGGTCAACATAGACCAAAATGTCAACATAGCCGACTTTCTAAAATTGTCAAATTTCATCCGATTAACTTGAAATTTGAAGAGGAGTTACAAATTTGGTCACTGAATTAAACCAGATAATTAATTTTGTGGTCAACATTAACCAAAAGGTCAACATAGTCCCAAGGTCAACAACTAAGGTGGTATTTCTAAAATCCTCAATTTTCATCCGATTGACTTGCAATTTGAAGAGGCTATATATTTTAGGTCACTGAATTCAACCACCAATTATTTTGTAGGTCCACCTAGGCCTACAGGTCAACATAGGCCCAATTCTAAAATTGTTAACTTTCATCCGATTCACTTGAAATTTGAAGAGGAGTTGCATATTTGGTCATTGAATTCAACCACCAATTATTTTTGAGGTCAAATTTGTTTCCTGGATTTTGCAAGTATCATGTTCTGCACGACGTCTTCTTGTTTGTTTCTTTGTTTGTTTGTTGGATTCGCTAGATATCCCTTATTGTTGGGTTTTGTGTGTGTGTGTGTGTGTGTGTGTGTGTGTGTGTGTGTGTGTGTGTGTGTGTGTGTGTGTGTGTGTGTCTGCAACGCGAGGCTCCACAGCACAAACCAGCAAACCGATTTCGATGAAACTTGGCGAACAGGTGCCATATGGTCTGGGAATGTGCGTGTTTGAGTTTCGTTGCTAAGCAACCACCCGTTGCTATGCAGCGGCCGAAAAACCACGTTCACTATTTTCAATACTTGTCCTACAGTTTTGAATGTGGAGAAACGAGACTTCGGAATTAAACACTTCGAGATATTTAGAAAATTTTACTCGAGCCGATTTTTGATTTGGGTTTTATTTTTCAAATGGTAGTCCTTCAAAAATAGGGTGTCTATTTACCATCATTTTTTATGAGGAGTGCCAGTTGGCAAAATACGCAATAGGAAAAATCTTGCCAGGCAGAGGAACAATTGTATGTGAACCAATACGTCTTGGCAATGAATCTTCGTCGGTGGATCGGTCAGAATGAAAAGCATCGTATCTAGTGCTTCGATCCTAGCGGATCCTTCGTCGCCTACCGGCTTGTCTGTTTGTTTGTTTGTCCGCACAGAACTTTCGTGTTTTTCTCCGCAGCCGCTTGTGGGATTGAGATGAAATTTTCACCATTGGTGTGACTCCTCGTGTGGAATGTTACAATGATAATTATGACATCATAGGTCACGTGGTGTGGCAGTCATATTGGAAAAACGGAAAAACTTTGGACCTCTATCTCTGAAACCGCACCACGGAAAAAAATTGAAACTTAGCACACAGAAAGTACTCCTCGTGAGGAATGGGTGATTTTTTTTTTATGAAGTCATAGGTGCCCTCGTTATGACGTCGTAATTGCATATGTAGAACACCACATCCGATCAGTATGAACATTTTTGAGGGTCATCGAGGGATAAAATGGTGCACCAAAAACAACTTAATGACGTTATTGGTCATGTGATTCGGCACCCACGTTGTTGTTGTTTTTTTTACCTTCAAAATCTTCTCTGAAGTGGCTGAACAGATCGAGGAAAAACTTTATACAGATGTCCGCCTGTCCATGAGGAACAAAACGTTCACACATATGATGTCATTGGTCACATGGTTTGGCAGTCATATTGGATTTACCCTAAAATCTATAAAAAAAAAAAAAAACTTCTTCTCCAGAAGGGCTTGACAAATCGAGGGGAAACTTCACACAAGTGTTCACTAAGACGAGAGTGTACAAGCTTGTTCAGAAATAATTGATATAACACATGGTTTGGCAGCCATATTGGATTGAAGAAAAATATTACCTAATGTTTGCTCTGGAACCTGTTAATCAATCGATGTGAAACTTCACATTTATGATCCAGTAGAGATGGGGAATAAATGTTTTAAATTTCAACTTGATTGAACACATGGTCTGGCAGCTAGAATTATTTATTTATTTATTTTTTATAAGACTCACTTGGTTGTGCCTGTATGGGTTTGAGTGTAGAGGAATAGCAGCTAAAACCCAAATCCTATCCAGGTTCCTCCTGATGACTTCATGTTTGCTTATTTCTTGTTTGAGTTCCTTCTGATTACTCCAATGCAGGACTGTATGTATTTGGTCTTCCATTTGATTTTAATTGAATTTATTTTAATCCAATTCTACATTGAATTGAATAATGACTAATAAAAAAAACGTCATAGGTCAGGGTCAGGCGTCTGATCAAAGCGGGGTTGCATCAAAGCGGGACTTCTTGGTACCCGGTCATCGCTATCAGCAGTTATAAAGTGGCAGTTCTAATTATGTCTCTTATTAATTATGTAACACACCAGTGCGCAAACCCCACACAAAATACACCACGGAAAGGTCGTCCTGGCAAGTGTCTGCAATCTCTGATTGCTCTTTTTCTTGTTTACAGAATGTCTTGTTTTGCGGAATGTGACTGTCGTTAACCTCCATAAATGAAAAGCCTGAGATGTAACACAGCAAGAGTACGTTGCAACCTTTTTGTGGGATCCATCTGTTTTTCAACAACCAGTCATGTGAAGCTGGCAGGCATTTGGTGGTTGGTGATTACAGCGCTCCCACATGCAGCTCCAATTAATCCTTTGTAACAATGTACCCGATTTTGTATTCTGGGTGTTGCTGTGCATCGGTCGGCCCATGCCATGCCCCGAGCATTAATTACTTGGCCTTTTGGCTTGGGGAGCACTGTCGGGGCCCATTTGGAAGCTGGAGAGAAGTTGTTGCAAGTATTTTTTGGCCTGCATGCACAGCAAATGCACTTGTTTTAGCCAGTTGGCCTTACAGAACTCCAACTGGGCCTCCGTGAAGGTTTAACCTGGAGAGGTTAATGGTAAATTGAGCCGTGGATAGGGAAACAGATCGAGAACAAGTCGAGCATTTTGATTTGTACAACTGTACATATAGTGTTGCAGCTGTACCAGGATTTCCAACACAATCTGGAAATTATTTTCCAACTTGGAACAAAAAATCAGGAGTGTGCTGTAACACAATTGAGACGTTCAAATTGCTTGACTTGAAATTGTATGGCAATTTCCTCAAGCTGATTGGCGTTCTCTTTCCCTGTCCTTTCACCCAAAGACTGGCCTCACATCTCTGCTGACTCTGATGTGAACACCTCTTGGAATTGTTTTCAAAGATGCCGACTCTTCTTGATGCTCCTATCCATCTTATCTCCGTTGCAGTTATTCTACCCAACTAATCATAATGCTACACAAAGAGGTAGTTGCCATCAAGCAGCTAACCTTCTTCTCTTGGAAAGCAAATCCAAATGTGGGTAACCTGAGGTCATTGCACAAGGTTTTACAGCAAGTGTCGTCATCATGTAAGTGAGAGCATATATCGGTCTCATCTGAGAGAAGAACTACCTGATCTGTCCACTTCATCCAACACCAGCTTCTGTCTCAACAAGTCCGTTGTTGGTTTGTGCTCCCTCTTTGATCCCTTCTCTCATCACCAATGGAACTTCAGTGGGCTCTGCTTGTGATAAGGCAATGTGTCTTAACTCTGTCATTGCTTCCAAAGTGCTGGCCCCCCCAATCCCTCCTTATTTTTCCCGTCCTTCCATCTGTACACTGAGAGTTTTCCACTCGAGATGGTCGACAAGTTATTGTCTGGCCTTGATGTGACCTCTGATATGGTCCGAGAGCAGTGTTTAAAATTCTCTAATGTTGTTTTTCTGAAATGAAGCCTCCTTTGTTTAATCTTTACAACGGGTTATTCATGGTGGGCAGCCTCCCATCCTCCTGAAAGTGGAAAACATTGTTTCCGCAGAGTAACTCGTGTGATGCAGGTTCCCTGTTCATGCCGTCGGGTTCAACAGATCCCTCTGCAGGTCATAACAAGGATGTGAAGACCAACCTAAGAAACGACCATTCAACCTATTTAAATTTGAAAGCAAGCTTGCGAAACCAAATGATTTACTTTCACTAATGGTTTGATCACTGATCATCAGATTGGATTTCATCCCGCTATCTCAAATATGTATATGCCTCGCTCTCTCGCTCTCTCACTCTCTCGCTCTCTCGCTCTCTCTCGCTCTCTCTCGCTCTCTCTACAATGAATGGAGGCCTTTAATTCGAATCAGGAGTTCTGCACTATCTCTAGACAAATTGTGAGCTTTCGACAGTTTGACATCCTGCTCGCCTTGCTACGCTGTCTGCCTATGGCATTTCAATTCGGGCTTATGAACTTTCTTCACAATCTCCATGAGCGGATAACCGCGTAGCCATTGAAGTGGGTTATTGGAATGAGTCCAGTTGTCTTCCTCAATGGATTATGGCCGAGTTGGATCTGAATCTATTTTCCCAGATCACAAAGCATGAACTGAACCAAGCCAGCACTCCAGTAGGGAGAAGAAAGAAGCAAAATATGTGTTGAAGAATCCGTGCAATTTCCACATGAAAAGGCTGACAGTGTGGGAGTGAAAGTATGGACTTTCCGAAGACACAGCACTGAAACGTGGGATTGAATTCCTCAACAGACTTTCAGATGTGACAATTATTGTAGTTTATCCAATACAAGTTTATCTTCTACGTCTCTTTGAAGGAAATCAGATCTTTACATGTGATTTGTCAACTTTTGCATTCCTTCGGTGCAATGTGACATGAAATTATCCAGACACCATAATAGCTTGTGTAGTTTTCTGTTTAAAGTCTCTTGCAAACTTGCTGAAATCTAAAAGTAATTAATTTTGGTTTCTGCAGTGTGGCTCGTATCATGGAGGTCCGCCGTTCATGCTGTTGGGTTCAATCAAACCTTCTGGAGGCCCCCTGTTTTAAATGCTGAAGGGTTCAATAAAATGATTTACCATTTGCATCACAAAGTCCTCACTCGGGGCAATAAGCTGCTTTAAGGTTTCTGTCAAAAAAAATCAATGTCAATATCCTTATGGTGGAACCTGTGAGACAGTGATGACAATGGGCACATTCAATGGAGAATTCATCACCGACAGTGTCTGAGTGGCCTTCGACGCCACTGCGACGAACGAACCTCATATTGTATCTTCACTTTACTGATGGAGTAAAAATCGTCCCACAACATCCACACCTGGGCAATGTCCCCGATAACTTTTCCTTGACCCATAAAAGTCAAGACATCACCAGTTCTGCACTCGAGACCTGAGGCATGCCCAAAACACATCTGCAACCTGTTACTGCCATGTAGGCTGTGGATTCCTTACACCACCTTCGACAAGACTTGTGAAATCCAGGGAGACGCATGGCGGTGTCACCGACTTGTTGCTGTCACTCCCTGCTGCCTCAGCTACTACTGATAAGCAGTCTTTCATGGTGGCTCATCACCCTCCTCCTTCCACCTCCCCACCACCCCACAAAGACTTTCAAGGACTTAAAGTGACCCCTTGTCTTGCTGTGATGGCGATGATATTTCCCCAATGTCCGTACTCGCCTGTTCTCCTCTGATGCACAAAATTTATGAAAAGACACAGTGAATAATGAAAGCAAAATACATCAGAAGAGTGTGTAAAGAGATCTCAGTAGATATTGAAACACACCTGAAGGGTGTTGAAACAATTCACAATGTGTCCAACGTTCATTCAAGAACTTGTACGTGAGTTAGGTGAAAAGCAAAGACTCTGATCGAGGAAAAACAATGTCTGAAATCAACAGGACGTTGATTGAGGTTTGCTGACACTCATGGGAAGCGAGGAGAAGCTGAAGTTTCAGGCGTTAACCCTTCGTTGGAGCAGAAGAAAGACTGTTTAGGAGCATGAGTTGATTATCGGGTGGGAGTGAGTAAGAGTGCGTGCGTCAAAGTGGGATCAGGGGTCAGGGATAATGTGGGGGTGAGCATGACTGATTTTGACCGAGGAGGGTTAGGGTTCAGGGGTTAAAAGTGAAGGTAACTTGGGAGATTTGTTAACCCATCTCCTTGGTGAAATTATTGAGAGTCTGCATCTCAGGGTTGTTGGTCGCAGCACACTCAATGTATCATGAAGAACGAGTCTTGCTCGTTAGAGCTCATGTGGATCGACATTGGCAGATAGTACAACGGACAAAATCGACAGGACATTGATCGAGGTATGTTAACTGCCGCGGGAAGCAAGGAGAAGCTGCCGTTTCGGGCAGTAAATCTTCGTCGGAGCAAACAAAGATAGAGGATCGAGGAAAGCCAAAGAGATATTCCTCTTTCTGAATGTTGGGCAACACTTAAATCGCACGATGAAATGCAAACAATAGATAGAATGGTCATACTCAGAATGTAGAGACGCTTCCTCCCAAGAGGAGTTGCGTTTTCGTTTCAACACACATTGCATGACAATCTTACCAATTCCTGGAATGCATGACAATAACGACGCCGTTACTCCTGCCCAGTCCAAATTTATAGGTAAACATCTCTTCGACAAGCTGCTACTTTTGCGTTTTTGCTTTTGTTCCTACCAGCAGACTTTGATATTTCTTTCCCACGATTCTGCTTTTCATTAGTTGTTTCATGAATGTACACTTAGAGAAATTCTCATGGCGCTTGTTAGCTCCACCACGTTGGTAGCGAAGTGTATATGGTGTATTGTGTCTCACACTTGAGACAATCTGTGCCTTTATTTGCAGTGCCAAGACTCCTGGCCTCCGGTAATAAGAAGCAACTGCCCTTGGCACCATGAACAATAGGGTTCCTCGGCAGGGGGTCAGGGGGAGAGTTCAAACTGGAAAAAAAATAAAATAAAGAGCAATCGCCAAGGCTGCTGCTCTGAGGCCTTTGTCATGGCAATTGCAAGAAGAGAAAATCGAAGCGACGAAGCGAAATGACCCAAAAATGAAGTTACCTTGAAAGAGGGCCATAAAAAATTAGGGAACAATGGCAACAATGAGTGAGTGCACTTTGAGGACCGAATTGGAGAAAATGGATTTCCAAACCCTCCACGGGCACGTTCATTCAGACCTAAGAAGGATGGCCGTATGGGCCGAACATGAGCAGACTGGTTTTTTGAACCTCACGAGCAGGTTGGCGACGTTAAAAGTCATTGGGTCACTCCAGCATCTGAACTATACATTTTGACTTTCAGGCATGATTCCTCTCTGCTGGGAACCCTTATGTCCAATATATATATCATTGTTGTCATCACACACACACACACACACACACACACACACACACACACACACACACACACACACACACACACACACACACACACACACACACACACACACACACCTCTGAGTTGTGGTTCGAATCCCAATCCCAGTGTTTGACAGGCAGTGCGCTGTTCCTCCGACAGACAAGCTGGCGTCCCATCTGCCAGAATTCGTTAGTGGACTTTAAAGATCCCATGGTTTCCTTTGTGAAGAGTAGGTGAGCTATCGCCGGCACAGTGGAACAATTCCTAAATTCCTGTATGCTCAGTTGTCCTCTGTCGGAGTGGTGAGCCATCCATGATTGTAATCCCTGCCACGAAACTGCTTTGGCAGAACTGACACTCGATATGGAGCATGGTGCATGATGAATGTGCTCCCAATTAAAACTTTCCATTAACTGGTCAGGTTTGGTAACATTCATGAAAATTTGGCCAAATTAGCACCCATTGTGACTTTTATAATTGTTGTGCATGTATAAACTTGGCCTTTTATTTCATCTAATTTATAAAGCTCATTTCTCACCACTCACTCACTCATTCACTCACTCACTCACTCACTCACTCGCTGATATCAAAGTTCAGTACCTTCCGGGTGACGTAGAAAGCTGAAATTTTGCGTGCCAATGGACATCGAAGCCGATACACCGAGAAAAATGACAGAACTGTCGGACAGCATCCATAAAATAAAATATAAATAAATGAACAAAGTAAATGCAGGTGAGTGACCCGAGACAATGGGGGAAGCACATTTCGTTATTTCTTACAAAGTGTAAGCATACCCTGCTGGTATCTTATAAAGCTGATCATTGTCTCCTTTTTAACTTTGAATTCAAATAAAATGTTGGTGTCAGCTTTGTCTTTCAACAAGCACTTGTCGATAGTGATTTATAACAACCTTTCTTTTTTTTACTTCCACCACCAAAGGTGAAGGAGGTTATGTTTTCACCGCTTTCTGTTTGTTTGTGTGCAGGATATCTCAAAAATTCGTGGACGGATTCGGATGAAATTTTGTGGCCAGGTTAGATGTTTGACAAGGACGAACGGATTAGATTTTGGTGAAGATGCAGATCCGGATCTGGATACGACAATTATTTAATTTTAAAAGCGATTGGGCCAAAAACGATATTTTGCACGATATCTCAAAAATGTATTGCGTCCGATATGTCCTCGTGGATCAGGCATGACAGGGTGGAGGTATGCACTCTACCAAGTGCCCTTCTAGTTTAAACATGTTTTGAATGGAGTTGGTGCTTCTTTCACTATTTCATGATGGCTGATCGTATCTCCAGACAAAGGTGCAATTGAGTTTTTCTTGAAGGTCTTGGAATGGCTGCCAATGCATCCACAGAAGCACTCTCCTAATGTCACTCATCAAATCCCAATAATACAGGAACCGGAATCCTGGAAGTGCTTGTTTGAAGGAGCGTGCATTTTCCTCCATCTGCCGTGGCAACACCATTCCATGGTCATTGGCTCAAGCTCCCTTTATTACATGAACTGCATGCACTCCAGCAAGACCTTTGGACATTTATCTTGGGCTTCGGTAACTCTGCGATTTGTGTTGCTCTCAAGTCGCATCAAATGCAATGGCCTTGCACCAAGTTATTCTTGGCCATGCCACCCTCCATTGAGTGAGATGCACCGCTCTTGCACACCCTTCAGTTAAGCTGCACCCTCTTAAGTTTCCCAAACTGCTGCCTCGGCCAAACCCATGGCAAGGAGCCAGACCTGATTCCAATCAGCACTTCAAAGGCATTATGCAGTGAGGATGGTGAACAGGCCTGCCGATGCTGGGTGGAGGAATGGGGGCGGGTGGGGTGTGTTCTTTTGGAGCACACTGTGGGATTAAAGCAGCATTACACATTATCCGCCCTTTCCCATTTTTATTCCCGCCAGCTTTATTAGTTCTTCATAATAATTTGCCATTTCCGAGACCCTTTCATTTTCACTCTTTATCCTTCTTTATTTAGATTTAATGATACTTTGAAACCCTTAAGGATCTGAATTTGTTTGCCAAGAATTAGCCCAGCAGTGACTCGATCCAGGATTATTAATTAAAGTGTTCTTCTGGTTCCATACTCTCCGTGCTGGGTCGTCGGAGCACAATTATATCAATTTTTGATAAGCACTCGCTTTGTTCCAGGAGTGACACTCACCGATAACCAGGAGTGACACACTCACAAATCACTCCCAACTGCATATGACACAAGACATACCTTGAGAGGTTGAGCTAAGGATTTTGAAAATCAACATTGGGGGTTTTAAACAACTACTTCTCTTATTTATTTTTATCGAGAGATTAGAAATTGCTAATTTGTGATTCTATAAACAATTAATGTTATTACTCTACAATTGGTTACATGATCACTCAATTACATGTGTTGTTAGCCTGTCCCTCATGTAACGGGAGACAGGGTTTCACAATCACTTGTGTGTCTGTCTGTTTCTGTGTCCGTATCTCTGTCTATTCAGGCAGTAACCTTGTTGCAATTTGAGCTTTTGTCATGAAATTTTCAACAAAGCCTTATTTTGAGAATATGGAGGTCAAATTAATAACTTGGTCAAAAGGTCAAAGGTAACTGTCTAGCAAACGGAACAAGAAGTCCAAATACAAAGTGGACGAGCTTTGCATTTTCAGATGCCTTCTAGTCTCTATTTGAGTTTAAAATAATAAAAAAAATCATCAATCTGGATTATAATCCAGCCACTCACTCCAGCTGGCCAGGAACCTTTGAAAATGGGGTTCAAGCTTCGCAACAACCTCATCATCACTGACGAAGCAGAGTACAATGACTGGATGCTTTCTTTATTGACACAAAATAACATTCACCTTTTCCATGACAATGTTGTCCTTTTCTCCTGCGATGTAAAGTTCTGTTTTCGTCCTTTCATGACGATGTACATCTCCTCTCCACAGAGCTGCTGGACTCGTTTCAGGTCCTGCAAGTACGGAGATCCAGTGATTGAAGGAAAAAGCCAAAATGGCAGGAAAATTTCCCAACATGACCATGAAATCGCAGTTAATTTGTCTTTAATTAAATGTACATCATCAGGTGTTGGATGTGTTAATTTGTCTTTAATTAAATGTACATCATCAGGTGTTGGACGTGTTAATTTGTCTTTAATTAAATGTACATCATCAGGTGTTGGACGTGTTAATTTGTCTTTAATGAAATGTACATCATCAGGTGTTGGACGTGTTAATATGTCTATTTAAATGTACATCATCAGGTGTTGGACGTGTTAATTTGTCTTTAATTAAATGTACATCATCAGGTGTTGGACGTGTTAATTTGTCTTTAATTAAATGTACATCATCAGGTGTTGGACGTGTTAATTTGTCTTTAATTAAATGTACATCATCAGGTGTTGGACGTGTTAATTTGTCTTTAATTAAATGTACATCATCAGGTGTTGGACGTGTTAATATGTCTATTTAAATGTACATCATCATGTGTTGGACGTGTTAATTTGTCTTTAATTAAATGTACATCATCAGGTGTTGGACGTGTTAATATGTCTATTTAAATGTACATCATCAGGTGTTGGACGTGTTAATATGTCTATTTAAATGTACATCATCATGTGTTGGACGTGTTAATTTGTCTTTAATTAAATGTACATCATCAGGTGTTGGACGTGTTAATTTGTCTTTAATTAAATGTACATCATCAGGTGTTGGACGTGTTAATTTGTCTTTAATTAAATGTACATCATCAGGTGTTGGACGTGTTAATATGTCTATTTAAATGTACATCATCAGGTGTTGGACGTGTTAATATGTCTATTTAAATGTACATCATCATGTGTTGGACGTGTTAATTTGTCTTTAATTAAATGTACATCATCAGGTGTTGGACGTGTTAATTTGTCTTTAATTAAATGTACATCATCATGTGTTGGACGTGTTAATTTGTCTTTAATTAAATGTACATCATCAGGTGTTGGACGTGTTAATTTGTCTTTAATTAAATGTACATCATCAGGTGTTGGACGTGTTAATTTGTCTTTAATTAAATGTACATCATCAGGTGTTGGACGTGTTAATTTGTCTTTAATTAAATGTACATCATCAGGTGTTGGACGTGTTAATTTGTCTTTAATTAAATGTACATCATCAGGTGTTGGACGTGTTAATATGTCTATTTAAATGTACATCATCATGTGTTGGACGTGTTAATTTGTCTTTAATTAAATGTACATCATCAGGTGTTGGACGTGTTAATTTGTCTTTAATTAAATGTACATCATCAGGTGTTGGACGTGTTAATTTGTCTTTATTTAAATGTACATCATCAGGTGTTGGACGTGTTAATTTGTCTTCATTTAAATGTACATCATCAGGCATTGGACGTGTTAATATGTCTATTTAAATGTACATCATCAGGTGTTGGACGTGTTAATTTGTCTTTATTTAAATGTACATCATCAGGTGTTGGACGTGTTAATTTGTCTTTAATTAAATGTACATCATCAGGTGTTGGACGTGTTAATTTGTCTTTATTGAAATGTACATCATCAGGTGTTGGACGTGTTAATTTGTCTTTAATTAAATGTACATCATCAGGTGTTGGACGTGTTAATTTGTCTTTAATTAAATGTACATCATCAGGTGTTGGACGTGTTAATTTGTCTTTATTTAAATGTACATCATCAGGTGTTGGACGTGTTAATTTGTCTTTAATTAAATGTACATCATCAGGTGTTGGACGTGTTAATTTGTCTTTAATTAAATGTACATCATCAGGTGTTGGACGTGTTAATATGTCTATTTAAATGTACATCATCAGGTGTTGGATGTGTTAATTTGTCTTTAATTAAATGTACATCATCAGGTGTTGGACGTGTTAATATGTCTATTTAAATGTACATCATCAGGTGTTGGACGTGTTAATTTGTCTTTAATTAAATGTACATCATCAGGTGTTGGACGTGTTAATTTGTCTTTAATTAAATGTACATCATCAGGTGTTGGACGTGTTAATTTGTCTTTAATTAAATGTACATCATCAGGTGTTGGACGTGTTAATATGTCTATTTAAATGTACATCATCAGGTGTTGGATGTGTTAATTTGTCTTTATTTAAATGTACATCATCAGGTGTTGGATGTGTTAATTTGTCTTTAATTAAATGTACATCATCAGGTGTTGGACGTGTTAATTTGTCTTTAATTAAATGTACATCATCAGGTGTTGGACGTGTTAATATGTCTATTTAAATGTACATCATCAGGTGTTGGACGTGTTAATATGTCTATTTAAATGTACATCATCATGTGTTGGACGTGTTAATTTGTCTTTAATTAAATGTACATCATCAGGTGTTGGACGTGTTAATTTGTCTTTAATTAAATGTACATCATCAGGTGTTGGACGTGTTAATTTGTCTTTAATTAAATGTACATCATCAGGTGTTGGATGTGTTAATTTGTCTTTAATTAAATGTACATCATCAGGTGTTGGATGTGTTAATTTGTCTTTAATTAAATGTACATCATCAGGTGTTGGACGTGTTAATATGTCTATTTAAATGTACATCATCAGGTGTTGGACGTGTTAATTTGTCTTTAATTAAATGTACATCATCAGGTGTTGGACGTGTTAATTTGTCTTTAATTAAATGTACATCATCAGGTGTTGGACGTGTTAATTTGTCTTTAATTAAATGTACATCATCAGGTGTTGGACGTGTTAATATGTCTATTTAAATGTACATCATCAGGTGTTGGATGTGTTAATTTGTCTTTATTTAAATGTACATCATCAGGTGTTGGACGTGTTAATTTGTCTTTAATTAAATGTACATCATCAGGTGTTGGACGTGTTAATATGTCTATTTAAATGTACATCATCAGGTGTTGGACGTGTTAATTTGTCTTTAATTAAATGTACATCATCAGGTGTTGGATGTGTTAATTTGTCTTTAATTAAATGTACATCATCAGGTGTTGGACGTGTTAATATGTCTATTTAAATGTACATCATCAGGTGTTGGACGTGTTAATTTGTCTTTAATTAAATGTACATCATCAGGTGTTGGACGTGTTAATTTGTCTTTAATTAAATGTACATCATCAGGTGTTGGACGTGTTAATTTGTCTTTAATTAAATGTACATCATCAGGTGTTGGACGTGTTAATATGTCTATTTAAATGTACATCATCAGGTGTTGGATGTGTTAATTTGTCTTTATTTAAATGTACATCATCAGGTGTTGGATGTGTTAATTTGTCTTTAATTAAATGTACATCATCAGGTGTTGGACGTGTTAATTTGTCTTTAATTAAATGTACATCATCAGGTGTTGGACGTGTTAATATGTCTATTTAAATGTACATCATCATGTGTTGGACGTGTTAATTTGTCTTTAATTAAATGTACATCATCAGGTGTTGGACGTGTTAATTTGTCTTTAATTAAATGTACATCATCATGTGTTGGACGTGTTAATTTGTCTTTAATTAAATGTACATCATCAGGTGTTGGACGTGTTAATTTGTCTTTAATTAAATGTACATCATCAGGTGTTGCACGTGTTAATTTGTCTTTAATGAAATGTACATCATCAGGTGTTGGACGTGTTAATTTGTCTTTAATTAAATGTACATCATCAGGTGTTGGACGTGTTAATTTGTCTTTAATTAAATGTACATCATCAGGTGTTGGACGTGTTAATTTGTCTTTAATTAAATGTACATCATCAGGTGTTGGACGTGTTAATATGTCTATTTAAATGTACATCATCATGTGTTGGACGTGTTAATTTGTCTTTAATTAAATGTACATCATCAGGTGTTGGACGTGTTAATTTGTCTTTAATTAAATGTACATCATCAGGTGTTGGACGTGTTAATTTGTCTTTAATTAAATGTACATCATCAGGTGTTGGACGTGTTAATATGTCTATTTAAATGTACATCATCAGGTGTTGGACGTGTTAATTTGTCTTTAATTAAATGTACATCATCAGGTGTTGGATGTGTTAATTTGTCTTTAATTAAATGTACATCATCAGGTGTTGGACGTGTTAATATGTCTATTTAAATGTACATCATCAGGTGTTGGACGTGTTAATTTGTCTTTAATTAAATGTACATCATCAGGTGTTGGACGTGTTAATTTGTCTTTAATTAAATGTACATCATCAGGTGTTGGACGTGTTAATTTGTCTTTATTTAAATGTACATCATCAGGTGTTGCACGTGTTAATTTGTCTTTAATTAAATGTACATCATCAGGTGTTGGACGTGTTAATTTGTCTTTAATTAAATGTACATCATCAGGTGTTGGACGTGTTAATATGTCTATTTAAATGTACATCATCAGGTGTTGGATGTGTTAATTTGTCTTTAATTAAATGTACATCATCAGGTGTTGGACGTGTTAATTTGTCTTTAATTAAATGTACATCATCAGGTGTTGGACGTGTTAATTTGTCTTTAATTAAATGTACATCATCAGGTGTTGCACGTGTTAATTTGTCTTTAATGAAATGTACATCATCAGGTGTTGGACGTGTTAATATGTCTATTTAAATGTACATCATCATGTGTTGGACGTGTTAATTTGTCTTTAATTAAATGTACATCATCAGGTGTTGGACGTGTTAATTTGTCTTTAATTAAATGTACATCATCAGGTGTTGGACCTGTTAATTTGTCTTTAATTAAATGTACATCATCAGGTGTTGCACGTGTTAATTTGTCTTTAATGAAATGTACATCATCAGGTGTTGGACGTGTTAATATGTCTATTTAAATGTACATCATCATGTGTTGGACGTGTTAATTTGTCTTTAATTAAATGTACATCATCAGGTGTTGGACGTGTTAATTTGTCTTTAATTAAATGTACATCATCAGGTGTTGGACGTGTTAATTTGTCTTTAATTAAATGTACATCATCAGGTGTTGGACGTGTTAATATGTCTATTTAAATGTACATCATCAGGTGTTGGACGTGTTAATATGTCTATTTAAATGTACATCATCATGTGTTGGACGTGTTAATTTGTCTTTAATTAAATGTACATCATCAGGTGTTGGACGTGTTAATTTGTCTTTAATTAAATGTACATCATCAGGTGTTGCACGTGTTAATTTGTCTTTAATGAAATGTACATCATCAGGTGTTGGACGTGTTAATTTGTCTTTAATTAAATGTACATCATCAGGTGTTGGACGTGTTAATATGTCTATTTAAATGTACATCATCAGGTGTTGGACGTGTTAATTTGTCTTTAATTAAATGTACATCATCAGGTGTTGGACGTGTTAATTTGTCTTTAATTAAATGTACATCATCAGGTGTTGGACGTGTTAATTTGTCTTTATTTAAATGTACATCATCAGGTGTTGCACGTGTTAATTTGTCTTTAATTAAATGTACATCATCAGGTGTTGGACGTGTTAATTTGTCTTTAATTAAATGTACATCATCAGGTGTTGGACGTGTTAATATGTCTATTTAAATGTACATCATCAGGGGTTGGATGTGTTAATTTGTCTTTAATTAAATGTACATCATCAGGTGTTGGACGTGTTAATTTGTCTTTAATTAAATGTACATCATCAGGTGTTGGACGTGTTAATTTGTCTTTAATTAAATGTACATCATCAGGTGTTGCACGTGTTAATTTGTCTTTAATGAAATGTACATCATCAGGTGTTGGACGTGTTAATATGTCTATTTAAATGTACATCATCATGTGTTGGACGTGTTAATTTGTCTTTAATTAAATGTACATCATCAGGTGTTGGACGTGTTAATTTGTCTTTAATTAAATGTACATCATCAGGTGTTGCACGTGTTAATTTGTCTTTAATGAAATGTACATCATCAGGTGTTGGACGTGTTAATATGTCTATTTAAATGTACATCATCAGGTGTTGGACGTGTTAATTTGTCTTTAATTAAATGTACATCATCAGGTGTTGGACGTGTTAATTTGTCTTTAATTAAATGTACATCATCAGGTGTTGCACGTGTTAATTTGTCTTTAATGAAATGTACATCATCAGGTGTTGGACGTGTTAATATGTCTATTTAAATGTACATCATCAGGTGTTGGACGTGTTAATTTGTCTTTAATTAAATGTACATCATCAGGTGTTGGACGTGTTAATTTGTCTTTAATTAAATGTACATCATCAGGTGTTGGACGTGTTAATTTGTCTTTAATTAAATGTACATCATCAGGTGTTGGACGTGTTAATATGTCTATTTAAATGTACATCATCAGGTGTTGGACGTGTTAATATGTCTATTTAAATGTACATCATCATGTGTTGGACGTGTTAATTTGTCTTTAATTAAATGTACATCATCAGGTGTTGGACGTGTTAATTTGTCTTTAATTAAATGTACATCATCAGGTGTTGCACGTGTTAATTTGTCTTTAATGAAATGTACATCATCAGGTGTTGGACGTGTTAATATGTCTATTTAAATGTACATCATCATGTGTTGGACGTGTTAATTTGTCTTTAATTAAATGTACATCATCAGGTGTTGGACGTGTTAATTTGTCTTTAATTAAATGTACATCATCAGGTGTTGGACGTGTTAATATGTCTATTTAAATGTACATCATCAGGTGTTGGACGTGTTAATATGTCTATTTAAATGTACATCATCATGTGTTGGACGTGTTAATTTGTCTTTAATTAAATGTACATCATCAGGTGTTGGACGTGTTAATTTGTCTTTAATGAAATGTACATCATCAGGTGTTGGACGTGTTAATATGTCTATTTAAATGTACATCATCAGGTGTTGGACGTGTTAATATGTCTATTTAAATGTACATCATCAGGTGTTGGACGTGTTAATATGTCTATTTAAATGTACATCATCATGTGTTGGACGTGTTAATTTGTCTTTAATTAAATGTACATCATCAGGTGTTGGACGTGTTAATTTGTCTTTAATTAAATGTACATCATCATGTGTTGGACGTGTTAATTTGTCTTTAATTAAATGTACATCATCAGGTGTTGGACGTGTTAATTTGTCTTTAATTAAATGTACATCATCAGGTGTTGCACGTGTTAATTTGTCTTTAATGAAATGTACATCATCAGGTGTTGGACGTGTTAATTTGTCTTTAATTAAATGTACATCATCAGGTGTTGGACGTGTTAATTTGTCTTTAATTAAATGTACATCATCAGGTGTTGGACGTGTTAATTTGTCTTTAATTAAATGTACATCATCAGGTGTTGGACGTGTTAATTTGTCTTTAATTAAATGTACATCATCAGGTGTTGGACGTGTTAATATGTCTATTTAAATGTACATCATCAGGTGTTGGACGTGTTAATATGTATATTTAAGTGTACATCATCATGTGTTGGACGTGTTAATTTGTCTTTAATTAAATGTACATCATCAGGTGTTGGACGTGTTAATTTGTCTTTAATTAAATGTACATCATCAGGTGTTGGACGTGTTAATTTGTCTTTAATTAAATGTACATCATCAGGTGTTGGACGTGTTAATATGTCTATTTAAATGTACATCATCAGGTGTTGGACGTGTTAATTTGTCTTTAATTAAATGTACATCATCAGGTGTTGGACGTGTTAATTTGTCTTTAATTAAATGTACATCATCAGGTGTTGGAGTGTTAATTTGTCTATTTAAATGTACATCAGGTGTTGGACGTGTTAATTTGTCTTTATTTAAATGTACATCATCAGGTGTTGGACGTGTTAATTTGTCTTTAAATGTACATCATCAGGTGTTGGACGTGTTAATTTGTCTTTATTTAAATGTACATCATCAGGTGTTGGACGTGTTAATTTGTCTTTATTAAAATGTACATCATCAGGTGTTGGATGTGTTAATTTGTCTTTAAATGTACATCATCAGGTGTTGGACGTGTTAATTTGTCTTTATTTAAATGTACATCATCAGGTGTTGGACGTGTTAATTTGTCTTTAAATGTACATCATCAGGTGTTGGACGTGTTAATTTGTCTTTATTTAAATGTACATCATCAGGTGTTGGACGTGTTAATATGTCTATTTAAATGTACATCATCAGGTGTTGGACGTGTTAATTTGTCTTTAATTAAATGTACATCATCAGGTGTTGGATGTGTTAATTTGTCTTTATTTAAATTTACATCATTTATTATAATTGAATGGTAATCTGAGCCTTGTTTTATGTGGATGCAAAAGGAAAGTTTTATGTTTTTAAGGGTAAGATGGTGTGCCCACGTTTTATAGCTTACACACACACACACACACACACACACACACACACACACACACACACACACACACACACACACACACACACACACACACACACACACACACACACACACACACACACACACACACACACACACACGTGCCTTTCATTAATCTCCCTTAATTTAATTCCACATGTCGGTATTTGTAAACTACCAAACCAAATCCGGTACGATGCCTCAGAGCCAACTATTTACGTCATACAGATCTTTGGCACAGGAGACGACCATTCAACCCATCATGCCCTTGCAAAACCAACACCTGATACCATCATTCAATCACACACTATAAGTTACCTCCAAGTCCTGCCAACATCCCTAATACCCCTTTATCTCCAATAAATCCAGTTGCCCATCTAATTCCAATTTAAACCTATCTCCTGTTTCTGCTGCCACTACCTTTCTGGACATACCATTCCATGCATTAACTACTCTGACTGAATGACCCCTGCATTAATCATTACTTACTGTCCCACACTCTTTTCTAATGTCAGGCCCCTGGTCCGATCACTGTCTGTTCTGATGAAAAACTGTTCTGCGCTTATTTTGTCTCTACTCTTCATTACCTTGAACATCTCTATCGTAATAATCACCTTTCTTATGTATAAAGTCCTGTCTCCTTCAGCCGCTCCTCGTAGCTTAGTCTAGCTAGGCCGGGGATCCTTCAGCCGCTCCTCGTAGCTTAGTCTAGCTAGGCCGGGGATCCTTCAGCCACTCCTTGTAGCTTACTCTAGCTCGGCTCGGGATCCTTCAGCTGCTTCTCGTAGCTTAGTCTAGCTCGGCCTAGGATCCTTCAGCCACTCCTCGTAGCTTACTCTAGCTCGGCTCGGGATCCTTCAGCCACTCTTCGTAGCTTAGTCTAGCTAGGCTCGGGATCCTTCAGCCACTCTTCGTAGCTTAGTCTAGCTAGGCCCGGGATCCTTCAGCCACTCCTCGTAGCTTACTCTAGCTCGGCTCGGGATCCTTCAGCTGCTTCTCGTAGCTTAGTCTAGCTCGGCCTAGGATCCTTCAGCCACTCCTCGTAGCTTACTCTAGCTCGGCTCGGGATCCTTCAGCCACTCTTCGTAGCTTAGTCTAGCTAGGCTCGGGATCCTTCAGCCACTCTTCGTAGCTTAGTCTAGCTCGGCCTAGGATCCTTCAGCCGCTCCTCGTAGCTTAGTCTAGCTAGGCCGGGGATCCTTCAGCCACTCCTTGTAGCTTACTCTAGCTCGGCTCGGGATCCTTCAGCTGCTTCTCGTAGCTTAGTCTAGCTCGGCCTAGGATCCTTCAGCCACTCCTCGTAGCTTACTCTAGCTCGGCTCGGGATCCTTCAGCCACTCTTCGTAGCTTAGTCTAGCTAGGCTCGGGATCCTTCAGCCACTCTTCGTAGCTTAGTCTAGCTAGGCCCGGGATCCTTCAGCCACTCCTCGTAGCTTACTCTAGCTCGGCTCGGGATCCTTCAGCTGCTTCTCGTAGCTTAGTCTAGCTCGGCCTAGGATCCTTCAGCCACTCCTCGTAGCTTACTCTAGCTCGGCTCGGGATCCTTCAGCCACTCTTCGTAGCTTAGTCTAGCTAGGCTCGGGATCCTTCAGCCACTCTTCGTAGCTTAGTCTAGCTCGGCCTAGGATCCTTCAGCCACTCCTCGTAGCTTACTCTAGCTCGGCTCGGGATCCTTCAGCCACTCTTCGTAGCTTAGTCTAGCTAGGCTCGGGATCCTTCAGCCGCTCTTCGTAGCTTAGTCTAGCTAGGCCCGGGATCCTTCAGCCACTCCTCGTAGCTTACTCTAGCTCGGCTCGGGATCCTTCAGCTGCTTCTCGTAGCTTAGTCTAGCTAGGCCCGGGATCCTTCAGCCACTCCTCGTAGCTTACTCTAGCTCGGCTCGGGATCCTTCAGCTGCTTCTCGTAGCTTAGTTTAGCTAGGCCCATGATCAATCTGGTAGAATCAGGATCTTTGCGATCACAAAATGCGCAGGTCGTTTTGATCGGTATTAAGCTGGGTGTCTCGTCTACTAGCATTAGCTGGTGGACGTTAACGATCCCCACTGTGTGTTTCATGAAGGGTAGGCGAGTTATTGCCGGCACGCTGGAATGAATTACAAAATCCCTGCCCAAGCCTGTTTGTCAAAGACCTGGCCCAATAAACTTTCCCCGGCTTATTCCACAAGAAAGCGTGAATAATTGTGGCCCTCAATGAAGCAGTAGTGGGGAAGTACCTCCTGTCCAAAGTTTGAACAAACTACATTAAATCAGGATCCTCGATGATCATGTTTGACATTTCTGTGCTCGCCATTCTTGAACTTCAACCAAAAACTCCATCTCCTTGACAATGATCCAAACATGGTAATGTTGTAATGATCTGTGTATTGTCACAAGCCAGCTAAACTACATGACAATACAGTATAAATATTCATGTCATGATCAATTCACAATGTACAATTTAAAAGACCAAATTATTTATTTATTTAGTTTTCATTTTTCACTTGGTGCAAAGTTTTTGGTCTTTCAAGGCCACACCAACACCACCGTAATTGCACTGAAAAGAAAAATAGTGATATGAGAAGCTTCAAAGCATCGTTTATTATTGTAGGTTGTGATTCGGACAGCAAGTACGACACAGCTTCACATGTAGTTTGGGTCTGTGGGTGGTCTGGATTCAATCTGGGCTTGTCTCTGAGGTTTTTCAAACAGAAAACAAAATGGAAAAACATTTCCCAGGACTAATTTGACCTATCAGCCAGATGTCTAAGAAAACCCACAATCAAACCACAAGCGAGAACACAAATCATACATGAAACAATATTTTAATAGGCCTGATCGTTTATTGTTTCCAACGTTGAGTCACATGGATAGTGCTGAGTTACGGAAGGAAATGGTTCTCTGGTTGAAAGGATCCCCCAAGGGGTGTGGGTCATGATCTGATGTGAGGGGTAAAGGGAGACCACGTAGATTGGCAGGAATGCTGTCCTTTATCAAAAAAAAACTTTTTTAAAGTTTGTTCAAACTCTGGCTTTGGTCGACATGGACATGACCATTTCAATTTCTTCTCTTACCTGACATTTTCTCACCTGAAAACTAGGATGGATATCACATTTAGAACTAAAAACCAAGGCAAAGTGCAAAACAAGTGTCGCTGCACTTGTGACATCTCTTTCTCTTTCTCCTTCCCCTCCCTCCACCCCGATTCATCCTGGGACAACACAACCCAAAAGGAATGGCGTGATATAAGTGAGAAGATAGGGAAACAGAAAACTTTGCGTTAAATGCTACTTTAAGTCAACAATGAGACTGCAAATGGATAAAGTGCTTTTTCACTCTTATCAACCATTCCCTATCAAACTGTGTTATCTTTTGAAAAAACCAGCCGAGAGATCGCCATACTCGACTTCAAACGAGCAATGACCTTCCAATTGGTCATTATGTTAATACACAAGTAATCAGCTGACATTCATGACAAATCTCAGTTGTGTGTCTCAACATATTGTGTGTATATCAATATAGATATACAGTTGTGTGTATATCAATATTGTTATGTTTGTGGAGGATTGGGGGCGGGGGGAGTTAAACCAGTGTTTCTCAACCTTTTTTGTCCCACGCCCCACTTTGATTTTCAAAAAAAATCGTACGCCCCACCATGATTGGAGACACTACAGTATATACTACATATGTATTCAAAAGGCAAAGCTATGAAAGCGATCATATATTGATTCATTAATTCTGAATCCTCATGCCCCACAAAAATATTGCTACGCACCACCGGTGGGGCGTGCACTCCACCTTGAGACACACCGAGTTAGACATTCCCATAGAACAGATTGAAATGTATAGAATAGCATTGTGTGTGCACGAGTAGTTAGCCAATCTCGATATAATAAGTAGGGACACATCAGCTTAAAGAATGTCTTGTTTGAATGTGCAAACTGCAGTGTGTGATGCATGATCACAATTAATTAGTGATTATGGTGAAGGAATTGTGCGTATAACCCGGATGTAAACCTCCACCGGGGGTGCTGGGAGACAGTGCAAGAGCAAAATTGACGGATATATATATATATATATATATATATATATATATATATATATATATATATATATATATATATATATATATGTATATATATATATATATATACATATATATATATGTATATATATATATATATATGTATATATATATATATGTATATATATATATATATATATATATATATATATATATATATATATATACATATATATATATATATATATACATATATATATATATATATATATATATATATATATGTATATATATATATATATATATATATATATATATGTATATATATATATATATATATATATATATATATATATATATATATATATATATATATATATATATATATATATATTGCCTTTAAGGGGAGCCTGGTGTTGGCGCAGTGGTTAGGGCAGCGGCTTGGGATCCAAAAGGTCCTGAGTTCAAGCCCCGTTGGGCCACTGAATTAATACACCAGGGGGTTGACTCAGCCTGTCATCCTTCCGAGGTCGGTGAAATGAGTACCAGTGTACTGGCCCGGTGTATACCCCGGTTAAAATAGGTGTACCGTATCCCTCTGTCGTAAGAGGCAACCAGGGTTGCGTCAGGAAGGGCATCCGGCGTAAAACATGTGCCAAATCACTATGCGGATCATACGGATGATCCGCTGTGGCGACCCCTAAAGGGAGCAGCCGAAAGGAGAAGAAGAAGAAGATATTGCCTTTAAGGGGCGGAGCGTTGCCCGGGGAGAAGATGGAGGAGCTAACATGAGAGCGAGTTCATTGAGTCTGAGGAAGAAAGGCTGTTGAGGAGTATTAATTGAAAAAGGATTGTGAGCCGGTCTGAGACAGCCAAGCCTGAAGAGAACAGTGACTGAGGTGAAAGAGTGCCGAGGGAGGAGAGCTCTGAGAGGATCGTCCTATTCTCCTGCTTTCGCCCTGTGCTTGATCGTCTGCCTGCTGCCCGTTCGTCGTCCTGCCCATCACCTCCCCCATCCCTCCTCATCGCCTGCTCGTGGGTGCTCTGCACCCATCCTTCCACCCGCTACCACCAGAGCTGAATCACCCGGTTTTGTCCCTTTCCTGTCTATGATTAAATCTGGTGTGTGTGTGTGTGACACCTTCGATGTCTTTCGATTCGTTTTTACCTCACTGTACATAATTAGTTTGTTGTTATTGATTGTATTTCCTTCCTTTCATCCCAACCTGCCATCGTCTCCTCGCGATCACCATCCACTGGTTCTTCTTGTTTGTGTCACGGAACATAAACCCTTTGGTTTTACAAAAGCTTAAGGTTCTCGTGTTTCTCCTCACAACCGCACGCCTGCGTCATCCGCCATAATTCGGAACGTCGTCTGAGGGAGTTAAAAGTCAGTATGGCCCATGTGTCCAGCGTCGGTCTTAATCGACCTGAACACAACAATATTATACACCTTACTCATGGAACTCAATTTAATTCCAAGTGAATGGAAGTTTTTAAAAAGATAAAAAATAAAATAAACAGGCCGGGAGGCGACGATGGTTCGTGGACATTATTGAGGAAGCCCTCCGGTAAAAACCTATCTCTTCCGTCAAAATTGACCAAATCAAATCGGATTTTTTTATATGTTGTACTTATGGACATTATGCAGAGCTTCTAGGAAATGAAATTGCGAGAAAAAAATCGACAAAAAAAGTTCAAGTGGACGTGGCTCCGCCCACAAGGGGCGTGGGACGCCCCTCATACAAAAAGTCACAACTAGACCATGATATCTAGCTTGTGTCCAAGTTTCATCAAGATCGCATCAAACGTCACGGAGCTATGCTCTGGAGAGAGTCACAGACAGACAGACAGACACACAGACACAACGAAAATAGTGGTCACTGCTGGTGCCCACGAACCAAAAATAAAAGTGAAACCCCACCTACACCCCCTTAAAATGCAGACTTTAAAATGGTGTTAATGTGGGATTTTGTTCTTCCCAATCTTCCCAGAATGCTCATGGCGTTTCCCCGCTGGACGACCAAGCTCAGTCGCGGCTTGAACCAGACCAGTTGCCTTGTATCGCCAGTGGATGCAACGAGCCTTCTATTGATATCATTAATAATGTTGGACGTAGATCGGCCATCACTCCCATTGTTCCGATGGCAATTGGTTCAAATAAATAAGTTTGGCTGAGGCCGGCGTATTTATTGCATTTCAGAACTTCCGCATCGGTGGCAGCCGCTCCAGCCGTTGAAGCTGTATTGTGAACGTGTGATTTGGCGAAAGTGTCAACACAAGTACAATCCCAGGTTAGGCTTTTCCCATTATATGGTCTGGGATCCTTCAGCAGCTCCTCGTAGCTTAGTCTAGCTAGGCCCGGGATCCTTCAGCCACTCCTCGTAGCTAAGTCTCGCTAGGGACAATGGTCATTATATTGTATGGGACAATGGTCAAGCCATCCGGGCGGGTGTTTTCACCAAGGTCTACACCGAGGGGTTCCAGGACAGATGGTATCCCTACCCCATAAAGGGCACGTTTGACCACGTCGTTTAAGGCCGAATGTCTAAAGATTGACCGGCACTGAAACGGCATGACAGGCCATGGTGTCCAAGTGTGTCCATCATACTGCCGCATCGACATTTATGCCGCTCACAGACTGATGCTCCAACTCGGAGTGCAACTGCAACCATAAAGACTCAGGGTCAAGCTGTGTTCCCAAAGAGGGAACAGGTACTGCGTGAAGTCACATCCCACTTACTTTAGTGGCTGCAGCCCAAAGACCGGATCTGGTGACCTGATCTACACTGTACAACAGGCTGACAAAAGACACTCTTGCCGCCTCAATGTCCCATGCTTTGTGACTAAGCTGGGACAGGCCTTCACGTTCGCACACACCGATATGGACTGAACTCCATGACAACACCGCCACTGTCAACTCCCCCGTTTGTGCCAAACCGCTTACACGGGACAGAGCAGCATCAATTAAGGGGCGGACTGCCAGCAATGAGGAGATGAAGCCAGGGAGAGTGATATCAATAGCCCTCCTGAAACCCAGACCTTCCTGCTTAACTGGGAGCATAGCTTGCATCCAAGTAGAATCGTTAAAAGCAACATTGGAGATTTTACTGACAGTTTTGCAGACGGTGTGGTCAAAATCTCCGAGCTGTGCACCATTCAGGTAGGAGGGTGACCCACGCAAGATGTTCAGGAGCTTGGGCACAACAAAATAGTGTTTGAGCAGCACAAATGTTTTGTGTGCATCAATTTTCTCCAGACGGCCTACCATACGGATCAAGTGGTCGTGCTTCTCGATAATAGCTTTGGGTGAAGGCCTAGGGGAAATCGGAGAACCAAGAAGTTGAGGATGGTCAACTCGCACTTGCCGCCATTGATCTCGTGGCCAATGTCGGTCAACCGGGCAATGACATTCTGGAGGTCAGCCAGCACTTTCGTCCACGAGTCAAGACCCTGTAACGGGGCACTGTAATATAATGTTTCTAAACATGTTATCTATTTCTCTTCTAATAAAATGGTTCTCAAGTTAGCAAAGAAAAGGTGACACCTTCTTAGTCTAGCCCTGAAGAGGGGATGTGAGACTATTTCAATTGTGTGTGTGTGTGTGTGTGTGTGTGTGTGTGTGTGTGTGTGTGTGTGTGTGTGTGTGTGTGTGTGTGTGTGTGTGTGTGTGTGTGTGTGTGTGTCCGTGTCCTCGTCTACATATTTTCGCTTTAAAAATGTTTCTCTGCAACCGTTTGTCCAATCAATGTGAAACTTTAAGCAAAGTAGGAATTCCCTGTGGATAGTTTTTTATTGCTAACTCTGACGTCATAGGTCACAATGTATGGCAGTCATGTTGCATCAAAGGAAAAGATTTGGACATCATTTACTTAAAAACCACTCAACAAAAAAAATTGAAACTTAGCATGCATCATCAACTTCCCTTGGGGTAATTGCAGTGATAACGATGACGTTATCGGTGAAGTGTTATTCCAGCCATAATTTGGCTGAATTGAAATAATTATCCAAAAAATCTGAAACTTCATATGATTCATTGATCTCTGACCCGATGTGAGCAAATAATTCAATTTATGACATCATAACCCATGCCACTAAACTCTGTGACATAATCAGGCACATGGATGATGCACAGGTATAAGGGTCATCATGGCAGTCAGCTATAAAATAGTAGCATGTTCAGTTGACGATGGCATTTTTGTTCAGAATGAACACACGAGGCGAGACTACTGCTTCACGAGTGCCGTTCTAGTTATAAATGAGAAAGTTCTCCCCAAAAGTTTTTGTGAGGGCTGATGTGATAACTTAGAGTCTGAGAGGTGGACGCACTTTCCTTTCAGCTGTCTTGCCTGTGTTCGAATCTCGACCCACCTGTAAGCTGTCACCTGGGGATTTTACAGGCAGGGCGATTAACGGCAGGGTGTGTTAAGCCGGAGGACCCATCTGCCAGTACTGGTCATCGGTGGATGTTAAAGATCGCACAGCGTTCTTCGCGAAGAGTAGGAAAGTTATCACCGACACCTCAGCGATATTCCAAATCCCTGCCATATAGCTACTCCTGGGAAGACGATGCTAAACAATTCAGCATAAACCCTTGTCAAGAGATTGCTCTGTCATGGGTACTGTTTCGTATGAACCCTTTGGGTGATTATGGATCAGGGGTGTGTTCAGTTACGAAGTTTCATGTAGAGCGCTTGCCAAGTGGGTGGCTTAAGCAATCAAGCAAGCACTCCATTTGAAACCGTTGATAAGGAATGGCTGGCTTGGCAAGTGCTAGCTCACTGCTTGGTAACTGAACACACCCCTGGTGTGAAGTCATAAATTTGAAAAAAAGAAATGTTTTAAACCATGTGGCATGATGACGTCATTTGTGAACAAAACTGGTGAATTAAACTAAGCTGGGACAATCATGTTTCCCCCCCCAATATTCACTAAAAAAAATAGTGATATCGGTTTCCAAGGATCTCGTGAGAGTTTTGTGTGAAATAGACTTTTGTTTTTGAGCTGTTGGGATTGAGGAGCTGCTGTGTTTAAAATATGAACCCACCGGGTGTTTTCAGTGCAGACCCGCCTCTAATCTGTGACTGATTAGTCACTGGGCTCTATTGTGACGTTTAATTCATTTCACCTGCATCCTGTAGCTCTCCTTCCACGCAGGCCACACAATCCTTAAGTGCAGGCCCCAAGTGGATATTTGAAATGGTCTTACACAAACATTTACTTGCTACGTTTCACAGCAAATAACTTTCCTTTGGGGATAAAAGGAACGCTTATCGAAAGCTACCTGGCAAGCAGGAAATAACTTTCTGTGTTCTGTGAACTGAGTTGCCTTTCATGATGAAACAAGAAAGGATATCCAACCAATTTGTTGAACAATTTTAAATGAACTGCTAAAGTTAGTGAATGTAAACATGTTCAAGCAATCATCCTTTTTGATTGGTCAAAAATATAGTGTAGGAGATGAAATAACATCATTCAACAAATGTATTCTTATGACAATGTAATGTGTACAGTACAGTTCAATGATGTTATACGTACAACTTCCATTATGATGGATCCATTGGGTATGTAATTGAGGCATCATTGGACTCGTTCAGGGTTCGGTATTCGATGGGTAGCAGGTGGTATTTTGTTTTGTAGTCCATTGTTCATCGATTTTATACCCCCCTTCAGCCTGTATGTAGTCGGGCTTGATATTTGAACACTCATTTGCATGTCCATGCCCCGTAGCTGGTTCAACCTATCCATCACTTGAGCAGACTCACCGATTGGTGGGTTGTTTCCAATTGGAGTACAGGATGTGTCAACAACAGCATATACAGAAAGTCGAGGGAATTCTGGTACAACACGTCACATACAGTACCTGAGTTGTTGGAGGTTCAAAACTGATGGGTCGAAAGGGGAAGAGTCACCTCCAGATGTCGGAGTTTGTTCATGTCACACTGCACCATTTTACTGAGTCACGGCCAATGTTCTCAGGACTTCCTCAGAGCGTCGACCATCAGCTGTCACTTTGCAGGCTGTAGTCGGTCAGTAGGTTACCCGCACGGCTTGTCCGCCGCACCAATTCTGCAAACAGCCTTGGTGCTATCGGTCGTCTCTCCCTCAATTTGCTTTTCCCAACTTTGAGTTCCCACGTGTTCCTCCAGAAACCGATCCCATTATCCCATGGGATCATAATTTGTGATTATCGGTGGTTATTTATGATTCGACATCATTTCTTATTACCTCCGCCACCAAAGGTGGGCGGATGTTACGTTTTCACCCGTCTGTTTCTCTGTGTGCAGGATGTCTCAAAACGTTGTGGACTGATTCGGATGACACTTGGTGGACATGTTGGGTGTTTAACAAAAACGAAATTATTCAATTTTGGTGAACATCCAGATCCAGATACGAGAACTTTTTCAGTGATTTTTCATCGATTGACATGAAACGTTACAATTATGATCATTGAGAGATAGGGCCAAAAACTATGAAAAGCATAATATTTCAAAAAGTTGTGGATGGGTTCGGATGAAACTTGGTGGATGAGTTGGGATGAAACTTGGTGGATGAGTTGGGAAGGTGAAAAGAACAAGCCGATTCGATTTTGGTTCAGGTCCACATGCAGATCCGACCTATCAGTCGGATACAAAGCATGAACTGTTCAGCTTGGCGGAGGTATGTGCTCTATCCAGTGATGTTCTAGTTACTCTCGCCAGAGGAGAGGGTATTGCATTTGGGTCCGTTTGTTTGTTTGTTTGTTTGTTTGTCTGCACAGAACTTTCATGTTAATCTCCGCAACCACTTGTCGGATTGAGACAAAATTTTCACCATTGGTGCGACTACTCATGTAGAATGTTGTAATGATAATTATGACATCATGGGTCACGTGGAGGGGCAGCCATAACGGAACAAGGACAAATGTGCCCAAGAGCCGCGTCATAAAGGTTTTGTCTTCACTAGAACAAGAAGAAGAAGAATAACGCGGAGATCTCTTAGAGCCAGCGTTCACAATGCGATGCGGCTAATAAAAAAAACAGAAAAACTTTGGACCTCTGTCTCTGAAACCACATCAAGGAAAAAAATTGAAACTTGGCACATAGCAAGTACTCCTCATGGGGAATGAGTGTGATTTATTTTATGACATCATAGGTGCTGTTGTAGTAATCAACAATAGACCTTTTTGATCGGCTTTATTCTCACAAAACCCATACGCATATCTACAACAACATAAATATACATAGGGTAAGAATAACAAAATACAATAACTTGTACACATAATACTGAAGGCAAATACCACATACGCATCACATAATAACGAAGTTAAACTCCATACTCTAACACCAATTACATTCCTCAGAGTACATTATTCCTAATATAGTATATAACATATCATTACTGTTCCAGCATGACTTTCCATGGAGTACGTGGTATACGTGTCATCACCAGCCATTGACCTTCATATACAGTGCTGCCACATCCGCCCAATTACCGTTGCCGCTAATTACAGTACGGCACTTTATTATCACAACATTCACCCCCTTCCGAGATATCTATCTCTATAAATCTAGTCTAATAGGAGGACGAATGGTGCGACCGGATCTTCTTGGCACTGGAGGGTTATCCACAGCATCTGATTGCTGTGGAGTTGCAGGAACCATATCAGGAACGAGATCACCCCCCTCTGAGCAGGGTGTGTCTTGGGGACTACCCTGGGGAATTACATTTTCTTCAGAAGCCTGAGGTAGAATTTGGGGTTCACTCTTGGATGGGCTTCCAATTGGGGCTAAGTGTCTAACAGAGACCGTAGTTTCCCTGCCATCTGGGTAGCGAATATGGGCATAGTGGGGTCCTGCTTGGAGGAGGTCGACTTCATCCACAAGGGGATCAGTTTTATTCGTGCGTACGTGACGCTTCAGCAGGACTGGCCCAGGATTGCAGAGCCAAGTAGGCACCGAGGCTCCCGAGGAAGAACGACTAGAATAGTTCAGAAGTCTTTCATGAGGGGTAGCATTGGTTGCTGTGGACAACAGTGAACGAATTGAGTGGAGAGCATCAGGCAGAACAGTCTGCCAGCATTTGATGGGTAGATTACGGGATTTTAGAGCAGTTGTGATTGCCTTCCAAATGGTACCATTGAACCTCTCCACTTGGCCATTCCCTTGAGGATTATAGCTAGTAGTTCTGCTACCAGCGATCCCCCTACTGGCAAGGAAGTCTTGTAATTCCTTGCTCATGAAGGAGTGTCCCCGGTCCGAATGAATGTAAGTCGGCATTCCAAAAATAGCGAACAGCTGACAGAGGCACTTGATAACCGTGGAAGTGGTCATGTCGGCACAATAAAGGAAATACAAAAGGAAACCGTGAATATTCGTCCACAATGTTAAGAAAATACTGATTCTTATCTGTACTCGGAAGAGGCCCCTTGAAATCTATATTGAGACGCTCAAATGGCTGAGTAGCTTTTATGAGTCGAGTCTTATCTGGTTGGTGAAACTTGGGCTTGCATTCTGCGCATATTCTACAAGATCCAACAACCTGCCGGACATCCTCCACAGAGTATGGCATATTCTTAGATTTCACAAAATGGTATAAGCGGGTAACCCCTGGGTGGCACAAGGCTTCGTGGAGGTTAAACAGTGAATGTCGATCGTGACATGCCATGCCACAATAAGACCTGGAGAATGTATCAGAGGGAATGTTTTCTCGACCAGGACGATACACAATGTCAAAATCATAGCAAGATAATTCCATCCTCCAACGCATGAACTTATCATTCTTTATCTTATTTTTATGCTGCTTATCAAACATATAGCTCACTGATCGTTGATCTGTCTTTATAGTAAAATGTCTTCCTGTCAAATACTGTCTCCAGTGGCAAACTGTTTCAATAATAGCCTGGGCCACCTTCTCAATAGAAGCATGACGACATTTGGGTCCCTGAAGGGTTCGGGAAAAGAAGGCTACCGGACGTCCTGCCTGGGTGAGGACTGCAGCAATTGCTACATCCGAAGCATCAGTCTCAACTTCGAAGGGTACGGATTCGTCAATCGCTCTCACCACTGAACCTTCAATGTCTTGCTTAAGTAGATGGAAAGCCGCTTCTGCTTCCCTTATCATGGGAAATGTAGTAGTGGCACACAGTGGGTGGATCTTGCTTGAGTAGTCATATATCCACTGTGAATAATAGGCAAAGAAGCCAAGGATGCGTCGGAGCGATTTCATGTCCCGAGGCACAGGCAAGTCCTGTAAGGGTCAGAGTCGTTCAGGATCCGGGCGCATTTCCCCTCCTTCCACCACATATCCGAGAATACTGAGCCTGTTAGTTGAAAAGATGCATTTGTCTTCATTGTAAGTTATATTCTTTCTCTTCGCAGCCTCAAGAAATTTTGTGAGATTAGCATCATGCTCTTCCTGAGTCATGCCGCAAATAGTAATGTTGTCTAAGTAAGCAAATGTTCCAACCAGTTCTTCTTCTTGGATGAATGAATCCACGATACGTTGGAAGCAAGCCACTCCGTTGGTGACGCCAAAGGGAACCCGAGCAAACTGATAAAGGCGTCCACAGGCCTCAAACGCGGTGTATGGCTTATCTTCATTTCTGATGGGGATTTGATGATACGCACTACGGAGGTCAATCGTACTAAAAACACGGTATTGAGCAATCTTGTTAACAGTGTCATCTATACGAGGCAGAGGATACCCGTCGAGAAGTGTAAATTTGTTGATAGTTTCTGAATAGTCCACGGCTAAGCGTTTCTTGTGAGTTTCGTTCTTAACGACAACAACCTGTGCACGCCAAGATGAGTTACTGGGCTCTATAATACCTTCCTTCAACATCCTTTGAATTTCCTTTTCAATGAATTTACGATCATCGGGAGAGTACCGGCGTGATCGAGCAGCAACAGGATAACAATCAGCTGTCAAGTTGGCAAACAGTTCTGGAGGGTCAACACACAGTGTACTGAGTCCACAGATAACAAGAGGAGGCAAACTACCTCCATATGTCAGTGTAACACTATCATGCAGTCCCTGAAAATCCTGGCCCAAAACTATATCTGAACACAGCTGAGGGAGTATGGACAGACGCACATCTTGGTAGCACCGACCGTTTACTTTGATATTGACTCGACAGAACCCTGATGTCTGAGCGGTGAAGGAAGTGGATGCCATGGAAACATTGCCTTGGGTGTGATGTACACTTAAGGAATGGCACTTAACGAGGTCGGGATGGATAAAACTTTCTGAACTACCACTATCCATAAGGCCATCCAATTCCACTCCATTGAGCGTGACCCTCACAACCGCCTTTGATAACACCCCTGGGGCAGCGGAAGAAGACACAGCCGCTAGCGTTGCCTGATCAGAGGAAGTTGCACAAGCACCAGTAGCTACTGATGAAGTACTACGGCACACTTAGCAAAATGACCCTTTTTCTGGCACTTATGACACACCGCCTCTCATGCCGGACATTTTACACGTGGGTGTTTTAAAAAACCACAAAAGAAACATTTAACACCCGTAGCAGCCATTACAGTTGTGGGTTCCACTTCACCGGTATTCTGATCGGATGAGGCAGCACCCAATGAACGGGAGGGTTGAATAACACAATAAGATTCTGAATTTCTTTGGGCTGAATCTAGAGATCTCACCTGATCAAACATGGTAGCTAAATCTAAAGTCTTATTCTCTAATAAACGTTGTCTGATCAGTGGTGACTGCAGGCCGCTAATGAAGGCATCCCTGATGGATTCTTCGCAATGTTGAGTTGCTGTTACAGCCCCAAAGTTACACTCTTTACTTAACGTTTTCAGAGTCAGAAGGTATTCATCTAAGGACTCTCCGACCTGCTGGTGGTGAGTTGCAAGACGATGGCGTGCAAACACTTCATTAGTGGGCTTTACGTACTGTGACTGTAAAGTACGGATAGCCTCATCATAAATGGTACACTCTGATATAGTTTCGTATAGTCTTGGTGAGACAAAATTTGTAAGCAGACTCATCTTATCCAGATTATCCTGTGGTAGAGCTCCCAGGAAGTTTTCGAACGTCTTCAACCAGTGTTTCCATTCTTGTGCCGCCGTGGGTGAACTGGGATCCGAATCCAGCCTCTCTGGTCTCAGCAAACGCTCCATTCCAGTGTAGGCCTCGGCGCTCTTCTGGTCCAATCCAACCAGGTAGGTTTTGTGAGAATAAATTATTGTTGTAGTAATCAACAATAAACCTTTTCGATCGGCTTTATTCTCACAAAACCCATACGCATATCTACAACAACATAAATATACATAGGGTAAGAATAACAAAATACAATAACTTGTACACATAATACTGAAGGCAAATACCACATACGCATCACATAATAACGAAGTTAAACTCCATACTCTAATACCAATTACATTCCTCAGAGTACATTATTCCTAATATAGTATATAACATACCATTACTGTTCCAGCATGACTTTCCACGGAGTACGTGGTATACGTGTCAACACCAGCCATTGACCTTCATATACAGTGCTGCCACATCCGCCCAATTACCGTTGCCACCAATTACAGTATGGCACTTTATTATCACAACAGGTGCCCTCGTTATGACGTCATAATTGCATATGTCAAACGCCACATCCGATCAGTATGAACATTTTTGAGGGTCATCTAGGGATAAAATAGTCCACAAAAAAAAAAACCGGTCATGTGATTCGGCAGCCATTTTGTTTTAAAAAAAAAACCTTAAAAAATCTTCCTTTCTGAAGTGGTTGAACAGATCGAGGTGAAACTTTGCATGTATGACCCGCCTGTCCATGAGGAACAAAAGGTTCACACATATGATATGTCACATGGTTTGGCAGCCACATTGGATTTAACCAAAAACCTATTAAAAATACACCACTCAAAAGAAGTCCTGGCGAGGGTCTGCAATCTCTTATTGCTCTTTTTCTTGTTTACTCTTGTGTGTGTATAATAAATCGTTTATTCATAATCAAGGTAGTGGTACACGTTCATTTATGTTTGTTCTATTTGGTCAGCTTAGTGCAGGGTGTAGGATACAGGGTGGACGCAGCACCTGCGCTACAAAGACGTCTTCAAACGCAATCTTGAGACTGCAGAAATCGCACTGGATAATCGAGAGACCATCACCCAAAACAGACATGGATGGTGCAGTGCAGTTCTCAAGGGGGATTAGGCTGCTGACAGATCAAGAATAAGGAACACTAACATTAATATCGAACAATAACTAACACAAGAATAAAACTAACACGTAAATGGCTACGACAACATAAACGCCATGATGCCATCCAATTTCCGAGGCTGATCTCACCCGATTGTGACCAATGTGGGAAAGGCTTCTCAGTGGCTATCAGCCAATTGTCTCCAGGGCCAAATTTACCAAAAGGAAACCAGGGCACGTGCCCTGGAGCCTCCACCACCCAACACGTGCCTGGGGACCTCCACCACCTAACACGTGCCCAGAGGTCTCTACCACCCAACACGTGCCCAGAGGCCTCCACCACCCAACACGTGCCCAGAGGCCTCCACCACCCAATACATGCCCAGAGGCCTCCACCACCCAACACATGCCCAGGGGCCTCCACCACCCAACACGTGCCCAGGGGCCTCGACCACCCAACATGTGCTCAGAGGCCTCCACCACCCAACACGTGCCCTGGGGCTTCCACCACCCAACATGTGCCCAGAGGCCTCCACCACCCAAGACGTGCCCAGGAGCCTCCACCAACCAACACGTGCCCAGAGGCCTCCACCACTCAACACGTGCCCAGAGGCCTCCACCACCCAACACGTGCCCAGGGGCCTCCACCAACCAACACGTGCCCAGGGGCCTCCACAACCCAACACATGCCCAGGGGCCTCCACCAGCCAACAAGTGCCCAGAGGCTTCCACCACCCAACACGTGCCCAGAGGCCTCCACCACCCAACACGTGCCCAGAGGCCTCCACCACCCAACACAAACCCAGATTCCTCCACCACCCAACACATGCCCAGAGGCCTCCACCACCCAACACGTGCCCAGAGGCCTCCACCACCCAACACATGCCCAGAGGTCTCCACCACCCAACACGTGCCCAGAGGCCTCCACCACCCAACACATGCCCAGAGGCCTCCACCACCCAACATGTACCCAGATGCCTCCACCACCCAACACATGCCCAGAGGCCTCCACCACCCAACACGTGCCCAGAAGCCTCCACCACCCAACACGTGCCCAGAGGCCTCCACCACCCAACATGTACCCAGATGCCTCCACCACCCAACACGTGCCCAGAGGCCTCCACCACCCAACATGTATCCAGAGGCCTCCACCACCCAAGGGCTCATCCAGGATTAAGCCAAGCCATTTCGCCCCAAGCCATTTACGGCGGCGTTATCCATTATTCACAATCGTTATGCCTTCCATTCCAGTTTTCCCTTCAGTGTAAAACAAGGATTATCAAATATATTTCGAAAGGTTGCAGCTGATAGCGGTCACGGGCCTTGAGAAGGCCGTATTATGATTGGGCCTCATGCTTCGAACAGCTTATTTCTCCGAAGTGATCGTGTTCTTCTTGTGAAGGTAATGTTAAGGTAATATTTCTTTTTCCAGATGCGATCCTGTTCTTGCAGTTATAGTTGTTGTTGTGAAGGTAATATTGAGGTAATATTTCATTTTTCTGATCAATCCTGTTCTTGGAGGTGTAGTTGTTGTGTTGGTAATATTGAGGTAATATTTCATTTTTCTGATCAATCCTGTTCTTGGAGGTGTAGTTGTTGTGTTGGTAATGTTGAGGTGATATTTCCTTTTTCTGGAGTGAAATGATTCGATTTTGGTGAAGGTTTCACATGTCTGGTTGGAAATTGTTTGGCAAATACAATCTGCATTAATTTGTTCGATGGATTTTTCTCCTCGCTAGAGGAGAGGGTATTGCATTTGGGTCCGTTTGTTTGTCCGCACAGAACTTTAGTGTTTTTCTCTGCAACCGCTTGTTGGTTTGAGACTATATTTTCGCCATCGGAGTAACTACTCATGTAGAATGTTTTAATGATAATTATGATGTCATCGGTCATGTGGTGTGGCAGCCATGTTGTAAAAACGGAAAAACTTTGGACCTCTATCTCTGAAACTACACCAAGGAAAAAAATTAAAACTTGGCACATGGCAAGTACTCCTCATGGGGATGTGTGATTTTTAATTTATTTTAATGACATCATAGGTGCCTTCGTTATTACATCATAATTGCGTCTTACTATAATTCACCATCTGTCCGTCTGTCTGTTCCCAGGTACCGCAAAAACGGCTGAACCCATCGCAACCATTTTTTGTGTGTGTAATCCTGGGACCCCTTGAAGTAAAATAGGAATAAATATAATGACATGACCCCCTTGATGGCTACCGTAGGGAGCGGGTGCTTCTCGTATGTAGAACGTTACATCCGATCAGGATGAAAATTGAGGGTCAGCTCAGGTTATGCCTGGTGTTGGCTTAATGGTTAGGGTAGTGGGCTTGGGATCCTAGGGTCCTGAGTTAGGGTCCTGAGTTCAAATCCCGCATCAACTGTTGAATTAATACCAGGTGGGGTTAACTCGACCCGTCATCCTTCTGAGGCACGGCAAAATGAGTGCCAGCTTGCTGGCATCCTGTGAGGAGTGGTAACCCCTCCAGGATTGTGTCCAATACTCATGGAGACTGCTTCGGCAGCACCAACGCTCTGTACAGAGTATGGTCCCAATGGATGGATGGATATAGGGATAAACTGGTCCACAGAAAATGTTTTTTGATGATGTCATTGGTCATGTGATTCAGCAGCCACATTGTGGTTTTTTTTGTTTTTTTTAACCTTCAAAAATCGTCTCTTAAATGGCTCAACAGATAGAGGCAAAACTTTACACGTATGACCACCTATCCATGAGGAACAAACATTCACAAATATGACAGCATAGGTCACATGGTTTGGCAGCCATATTGGATTTACCCTAAAACCTATAAAAAAAATCTTCTCCAGAACAGCCAGACAGATCAAGGGAAAACTTTCCAAAAATGTTCCCCAAGCCTTGGGGATACCAGGGTATTCACAAATAATTGATGTCACATGGTCTGACAGCCGTGTTGGATTAAGTCAAAAAATCTTTGAATAAATTTTTTTTAATCTTAAAAAACAACACATTTTAAAGATTTATTCTTTTCTTTTTTTTCTTTTTTTTGTTCTTTCTTTTGTTCTTTTGAAAAAAGTTATTTTGAACCGCTTCATCGATCGACGTGAAACCAAAATTATGATCTAGTACTGATAGGGAAAATATGTTTTAAATTTCAACTTCATCGGATTCATTGTCTGGCAGCCAGAATTATTAAATTTTTTGATCTGGGTTCTTTTTGATTTTTTGGGTTTTTTTATGAATAAGGCTCACTTTACTGCACCCGGATTGGTTTGAGGGTAGAGGAGTAGCAGCTGAAACCAGAATCCTATCCAGGTTTCTCCTGATGACTCCATCTTTGCTTTTTGCTTGTTCGGGTTCCTTCTGATGACTCCAACGCAGTGCTGTACCTTCAGTATTTGGTCCTCTATTTGATTTTAATTGAATTTATTTTAATCCCATTCTGAAATCAATTGAATAGTAAAAAAACGTCGTGGCTCAGGGTCAGGTGTCCGATCAAAGCGGGGTTGCGTCAAAACGGAACATCTTGGTACCCGGTCATCACTGCCAGAAATTATGAAGTGGCAGTTCCAGTTGTGTCTCATTAATTGTGTAACACACCAGTACACAAACACCACACAAAACAAGTCCTGGTGAGGGTCTGCAATCTCTGATTGCTCTTTTTCATGTTCACCTTTATTCACTTTTAAATTAGTTTTCTGTGCAACTGCCTGAGCGATTGACACAGAACTTCCAACATAAGAGTGTCTCCCCATGGAGATTTAAAAAAAAAAATGAAGTTACATGCATGATTGGATGGAAAATGCGTCCGGCTCTCAAAAAAATTTGTTTTATGTTGTCATGGGTTGCAGGGTGTTTCACACATTGTGAATTAAACGGCCTTAACCACGCTTTACTCAGCCTTGGCCAAATTACAGAGGAGGCGATTACAAAGGGATTTGATTGGGGTGTTTACAATCATGAAGCATCTAGACAGATTAAGTGTGGAAAAGTTCTTCAGCAGAATAGACAGCAGTAGGACAAGGGATCACAGCCTGAGAGTAAATAAGAAGAGAGTTGGGACAACGCAAGGCAGGGGGTCTTTCACTCTGAGAGTAGTTAATGCATGGAATGAACTCCCAAGAAAGCTAGTGGTAGTAGAATGGTATATGAGTTCAAACTTGAATTGGATAGGTACCTAGAAGCATTGCTGTTGGAGGGGTACATGGTTATTGGCAGAAATATCTGGGCCTGATGACCTCCGCCTGCATTGAACTTCCTTGACCTTTTTTTTGTATCTTCACGATGTACATACTGTTAAAGTTGAGCATGATAAACGAATGCCAAGCAGTTAAAGTATTGCGAGATCAAATATTGAAGCAACTTTTATAACCAAAAGCTCACGGGTTGGGTTAAGGTGTGTATTTGCTAATCATAGCGTGCGCGGTTTCATGCCAGTATGTACTCAACAATTCAAGACATCGTCTTGATTGCTACCGGATCAAACACGGCGGGTCCATCATTGGATTTTCTGAGCAAGTCATCATAGTTATGTTGCAACGTCGTCACATGATGCTTTTTATAGAGTGTCTGCTTGTGGATGCAGACATATGTAACTAGAACGGGCACTCAGTAGAGCACATACCTTCGCCAACGCTACATTTTGCCCCCCCCCCTCCCCAGAAACCGTTGATTGTGAGGGTATTTAATCCCATACCACATCTGCCACCTCATATGTGTTATGATGGCTTAAAAACATTAAATTTCCTGTGTCATATCATATATCACAAGATTGGGCATTGAATTCACAACATTTTGTCATTTGTTGCATGCAAATTGGGTAAAAATCGACTGCACTATGGCAAAATGACGATTTTGACCTTTTCATGACCTTGACCTTTGTACTCTTAATTTTGTAATTGGTATTAGAGTGTGGGGAACAGAACAGTCAACAGTTTGGTGTTGGTTTCATGCAAATCGGATAAGAATTGACCGTGTTCTGACTAAAACCGCACATTTTGCAATGTCGTGACCCCCCCCCTGACCTTTGACTCCCAACCGCTAATAAGGGTTATTACGTCATTGTGTCATGTCACATATCACAAGATGGGGCATTGAATTCTGAACATTTTGGCATTAGTTGCATGCAAATTGGATACAAATTGACCGCGCTATGGTAAAAAGACGATTTTGAACTTTTCATGACCTTGACCTTGACCTTTGACCCGATCGCTCCCAAAATCTAATCAAATGGTCCTCGGATAATAACCAATCATCCCACCAAATTTGCTGCGATTCAGTTCAATACTTTTGGAGTTATGCGAATAACAAACAAACAAACAAACACACATATTCACAAATAAATAATTAAATAAATACACAGCGATCAAATAACCTTCGCAACAGTTTGCGAAGGTAATGATGTATTTTATTTAATGAGTAACATTGCTGTGGATATGCAAAGTCATAGTTCTGGCCTTGCACGCATGTCAAGGTCGGCACCCTGTAATGGAGTCACTTGCATGTAGAAAAATAGTCAGACTTCCCTTAACTCTAAAAGGAGGAACAAACAAGGAAGGTCATGAATGAAAAGGCATTTTGTCTTCCACACACAGCAGTAGCCATCAACATGATGCTCAACTACAGGGAATGGTTATGTGTACTTGCCAAGGTCACAGCCAAACAACAACATTTTATACAATAGGATTATAAATCAACTGAAAGATGACAAGGTATGCGAACTGCTATGAGAGGCACAGTAGAGCTGATGTTTCAAGTACGAAGCCTTCGTCCGGAGCAAGAGAGGTGACCACCCGCTCACCCCCCCCCCCCCAAAAAAAAAACGTAAGCTTAATTTGCTTCCCATGGTGGTTAAACGTAAGTCTTTGTCAATCTTTCATTGATGAATCCCATCAGTCAAAATGTCTGCCGATGCGGACGGACACTAGCCTCAACAAAGTCCAATTCATCTGCATCAACTGCATTTTACACTTGAACAACGAGTGTATATTTATTTTTGTGGGTTTTTTGATGAGAAAAGGGAAAATGGGAGAGGAGGCGTTGAGTGGTGAAAATACTTGCATGCACTGAAACATTATTTTCAAGAGAAGTTAGCAGAGACACACATCAGGAAACGCAAGGGTGGAGTGTGTATTTAAGAGACAACTGCACACCTGAGGGAGGTACACACACACATGCACACGCACACGCACACGCACAACGCAATTGTACAATCACACTCATAACTACTTAAACCATACCTGTGTCCTCTCTCTCTCCTCTCGGTACAATAGAGTCACGTGACAAGAATCACTGATTTTAACAAAATTTGTTGTCATGAACTGTGCCTTCTGTTCTAAGTCCGCTTTAACTGAAATGTTTCAAAATGATATAATGAACCAAGTGTTGGGGAAAACGGTTCTGATCAAAATCAGGTGAGCAATATGGGACTTTTGAAATGACATAGGTATGCTAAATGAGGCCTTTTGTGGTGTGTGTGTGTGTGTGTGTGTGTGTGTGTGTGTGTGTGTGTGTGTGTGTGTGTGTGTGTGTGTGTGTGTGTGTGTGTGTGTGTGTGTGTGTGTGTGTGTGTGTGCGTGCGTGCGTGCTGGTGCCTGTCTGCTGAAGTAAGACTGCAGAAAATCGTTATTATTATTGTTATTAATTTCGCGTTAAGTCTGCTCTGTGTCCCCTTTTGTAAGTTGATTGCAAATAAATCATTATTAGGAATGTTCCCTACTCGTTTTTGTCTTTTCTTCCATTGATCCAGCATGGTCCGAATCCTAGCTTAGCCGGGACTTTATTCCCAACGATCCGTTCCTTTTTGCCGGTGCGTCCTTGGCAGTGTCGCTCGGCTGCATCCGATCCGGTAAAGTGATTCAATCCGGTAGAGTGATCCGTTTTGGACAAGGCGTATCGAGGGCGTGTTCCCCGGTAATTAAACCACGTGATGAATTGGGTAACTCGATTAACCCATAGACGGGAGGACCCTCGGTCATGCGGTTGAGTTATTGGTGTCCACCGTCGGTTAAGTGACCCGTCACGTCACGGAATTATCCGTGTGCGATGGCCTACAATTCCGGGGAGTCTGGTGGGAACAGAGATAGCTTCCCCCACCTCGTGGTCTTCTCATCCGATCCCCCGGCCCGCAACAATATATATTGATAACGACCCTCACAACGTATACGACCCCCACTCCTCATTGGTGTTAAAAAGCACGAAGGTTTGGGGAGAATGCGCCATCGACGAACTTTTAGCCTCACACAGGAGCACATTTTTGGGAGTTTTTGCAGTACGGACAACAATATATCAACTTTTGTGACGAGTTTATCAAGAAGTTCTCCAACTGTTTCCTTGTACAGATGCACACCCCTTTCTTGCAGGTACGCTTACAAGTACTTTCAGCTTCTTTTAAAGTTTTTTTTAGTCGTTTCATTCTGCAATTCTTATTTGGGAAGCATAAAATATGTTCAGGCTGCCCCAATTTACTTCGTGACTGGGGGTTTCTGCACATGCTTGCCAAGCAATCTTGGGTAGATTGCATCATTTTGAAAGTTCCGTGTTGCAGACAAATTAAGTACAACTCTATTATGGAAATTAAATATCGCTCATTGGGCACACTCGCCTCCAAGCTGTCTCGCCTAAGTTTGAATGTCTGCCCAGCTATAAACTGCCATCCCAGTGTATCACTGGCAGGGTGATTCATTCATGTGTGTGCTGTCCCTTGGATGGACGTTAAACGGGAATCCTGTCTTCCGACACTAGTTGGTGGATGTTAGAGATCCCACGTTGTCCTTCGCGGAGAGTAGGCGAGCTATTGCCGGCACCCTGGTCAATATCAAATTCCTGCCCTGACCTTAATCAAATGTCAGGCCTGGTCAGCCGGTTCGTGGAAGACCAAAGACTTGGGCCAAGCTTCCCCTGGCCATCCCTACACGAACATGGGAATAATTGTGGTCATTAAAGAAGAAGAAAAGTATAGTAAAGTAAAGGTCCTCTATCCATTTGGTCAGTATACTGAGCATGTTTCCATTTTTTAGCTCGCCTGTTCGAAGAACAAAGAGCTATAGCGATACCCCCGGCTTGAGCGTCAGCGTGAAAATGTTAAAGTTTTTGGTGCAAGTTATTTTTTCCTTTCTAATGTTTTTATCTACCACACTATTTTTTATACGCCCGATATATATCGGGGCGTATTATGTGATACCGATCGTCCGTCCGTCTGTCTGTCCGTCCGTCCGTCCGTTCCAGTCCACATTCTAACTCCCAAAGTTTTCAACTTTCACGTTTCATATTTGGTACATAGGTATAGTCTGTGGAGACGGTGTGTCGCGACATACGTTCGTCATCTAAAGTGGTTGCCATGGCAACGAGAATACTGTTTTCCATCCGTTCCTGTCCGCACTCTAACTCACAAAGTTTTCAAATTTCACGTTTCATATTTGGTACATAGGTACAGACTCTGGAGACGGTGTCCCGACATACGTTCGTCATCTAAAGTGGTTGCCATGGCAACCAGGTTGCTGTTTTCCATCCGTTCCTGTCCGCACTCTAACTCCCAAAGTTTTCAAATTTCACGTTTCATATTTGGTACATAGGTACAGACTGTGGAGACGGTGTGTTGCGACATACGTTCATCATCTAAAGTGGTTGCCATGGCAACCAGGATGCTGTTTTCCATGTAGTAGCACAATTCTGTATATACCTTCTTGTTCGGGCGTATAATGTGCTCACTTGCGCTCTTGTAACTGATTACAATATACAAATACATATATTGCTTCAAAATTATTTGGATCAGACTTCACTGCAATGCTTTATAAAAAATTTTAATTATTAGACGAGTCTTTTAAAAACGATAAATGTATAAACAGGCGAGCATTGGGTGGCTTTGACACCAACTCTCTGATAAATCACCCCGCTATACCGTCAGCCAGGCAACCCTCTGCATCGTGCGTACATTCAGTATACTGAACATGTAACCATGAGATTTCAAGTATGGGGGGGGGGCAGGTAATTATACCCCAGGTCACTTCACTAATCAAATATTCTCGCTCTAAGCTAACAACTTCCATTTGACTTGCGGCTCAATTGGCCTTGCAATTACAGCTGTCACTTGTGCAACTCACCAATACCGAGCCTCCGAAGTTAAAGTGCCTAGAAACTGACACTGACTTCCGAGAGTAGCTTGGCCCTCGCTGCCTTTCCCGCTCTAATGGTACAGGTCACCTGGGGTCAGGCTGTCCTGGCCTGCCGTCATTCCCCTCGTCGTGCTTCCTTGTTTCACCCCTCAGCCATCACAAACACTGCAGCTTACACAAGGACAGACAGCCCTTTGTTCACTGTGTAGAAAGTGCCCACACCATTCACCACATTTTGAAGGAAGCTTGGGAATTTAACGGCTTCTTGGCTTGTCCTTTCCAATGCGGGTTTACACGTCAGGTAGGAGGTGCAGGTACAACGTGTTGCTCACACTTGCCTCGATGTGTGCCAGAAAAATAACGGTATTGACAAATGCTAATTATTTAATTCGTGTTTATCAAAGGCTGAAGGAATTTTCACTAACATCAGCAATTTCCCTTGATAGATGTCCCATGGCATTTTTACCCGTTGGTTTGCATTTACTCGAAAAACAAATAATAACAGATGGTGATTTTACCACATTGTGTGTCTTTAATTTTTATGTTAGAACTCACCAGCAAGGGGTTTGTGCTTAAATTATTACAACGAGGATAAGGACATTGTGACGTGCTGGTCTGTGACGTGGGATGATTGTTCTGGTCGTGTGACAAGAATGCAAATACGGAAAACACTGCACACTATTTGATGTGCCATACTCTTTATGGAGCGTCGATGCTGCCGAAGCAGCTTCTTGGCAACGGTTATACTGGGTGGTTTGCCATTGCCTTCTCAGCATTGTTTGTCCATGCTCCATCCTGTTTAAATGGTGAACGTCATGCAAGGAGGCAGCACAGGCAGCATTCCTCGGCTGGGGTTTGAACCACTGACTTCCCAGACTCAGAGCGAACGCTCGAACCATCACGCCACCGAATCTGGTGCAGCACGACGCAGAGTGACCCCTTTTTTGTGACTTTTATGAAAACCAGATCCTGCTCTGCACTCCTATTAAAAACGATCTTCGTTTACAAAATTACCATCTCATAATATGACCTTCTTTTACCTTCAAGGATTTCTTCTTTTTGTGTTTTTTAAACAGTTCAAGGATCATGTTCGAGCTCGATAGATTCTGTAAGGCCAACATACTGACAACGGAGCAGAGAGAAACAAGCAGATAAGGGGTACAGACAAGCATGCACAGGACAGGCAGACAAGCGGTACAAACAAGCATTCATAGGACAGGTGGACAAGGGGTACAGACAAGCATGCATTGGATAGTTGGACAATGCTACAGACAAGCATACATAGGACAGGTGGACAAGGCGTACAGACAAGCATGCATAGGTCAGCAGACAAGCGGTACAGACAAGCATACATAGGATAGGCAGATAAGGGGTACAGACAAGTATGCATAGGACAGGCAGAGAAATGGTACAGACAAGTATACATAGGACCGGTGGACAAGGGGTACAGTCAAGCATGCATAGGACTGGCAGGCAAGGGGTACAGACGAGCATGTATAGGACAGGTGGACAAGTGGTACAGACAAGCATGTGTAGGGCAGGTGGAGACAAGGGGTATAGACGAGCATGCATAGGGCAGGTGGACAAGGGGTACAGACAAGCATGCATAGGGCAGGTGGACAAGTGGTACAGACAAGCATGTGTAGGGCAGGTGGACAAGGGGTATAGACAAGCATGTGTAGGGCAGGTGGACAAGGGGTACAGACAAGCATGCATAGGGCAGGTGGACAAGGGGTACAAACAAGCATGTGTAGGGCAGGTGGACAAGGGGTATAGACGAGCATGCATAGGGCAGGTGGACAAGGGGTACAAACAAGCATGTGTAGGGCAGGTGGACAAGGGGTATAGACGAGCATGCATAGGGCAGGCAGTCGAGGCTGGTCAAATGTTAATACTCCACTCCATCTTATTGCATTGTTCAGGTGAGACATCCGGACATTTCATGTTCTGTCGATGTACTGCATATGGAGACGACATGAAAGTAAGGAAACACATCAATGGAGTGTATCAAAAGATTATAGAACGTATACTATTGAATAAACAACATTGCTTTATGTGTAGCCAGCATGATTCGGGGCAGACAATGTGGTTAATTAGCAAAATGAGGTGAGTCGACAGATGGCTCAGACATCATGGCTGTGTGAACATTCTTGGCTACATTTAAGTTTGATGTTTGAACATTGTGAACTTATTGAAGTGAAGATGTGGATTATATGTTTGGGCTTGAATTTGCTTGAACTCGTTCGTACTCAAGGATAGAGAATACAGGTGGTGGATGCATCGTATCACGGCACTTTGAGGAGTACCATATTACTTGTGATGGAGGTGGAGAGGCACAGTAAATGACGACCACAGGGGAGCTTTGGTAGAATCAGCAGCAAACGATTTAACAATAGCAACCCTCGCCAGATGAGAGGGTCAGTTTGTTTGTCTGTTTGTCCACACATAATGTGCACAAACGCCATCCTAGTGGTAGCCAGTATTACACGTTATCTTTTTTTCAACAGAGTGCCTCAATACAGTATGTACAATTAAAATGAGAGTACATCTAAAAAATACATACTATAAAACCACACTAAACAAGTCCTGGTGAGGGTCTGCAATCTCTGATTGCTCTTTCTCGTCATCATGTGCTGAATTCTAAACTTGGGGAGAATGACTGGAGGTGGCATTTTAATGTTTGCAACATGGGTGGACAAGTACCAGTACTCCATATGTATTGTTGCTCCTGCCAGCAAGCAACATTCTTCTGTAAGTTTGGTCTTTTGTCATTTATTACCTTTATTAGGTGTGTGTGTGTGTGTGTGTGTGTGTGTGTGTGTGTGTGTGTGTGTGTGTGTGTGTGTGTGTGTGTGTGTGTGTGTGTGTTCTCCATAACTCCAAAACCATGAAACCTGTCAGCCTGAAGCTTTGCCTACATACGAAGGGAACTCCAAGGAAGTGCAAGAATGAAAATTGGGTGTTTGGGTTAATTAAAACACCCCTTTTGAAGATAATTAACATCCTTATTTAATTATATCCTTCATCAGGCACAGCCTCGGTTACCACTCTCTATGGGGTCTTCAGGCGTATCCTGGGTTACATCGCTGGGGGATGAAGCCACCATGTTTTATGGCCTTCTCCAACATGCCTTGACTTGGAACAGGTCAACGATTTCTTCACGATAAAGTTTTTTTTCTTCACTTTTCTCACTCGTATCGAATGCCTGATCATCATAGTTACGAATCGTTGTGTACATCGCTTTTGTAAGTACTATAGTTTTAAAATTGGGAGTTTGGAGCGATGTCATGCATTATATGATACAACTTTCCATCATCTACTTTCACGGACTAATTAAAGTATATCATCAAAATATCATTTTGGTTTTGAGGATCGGATATCGTCCTGACTAAATAACTGTCGAAATCTGTCGTGAAATGTGATAATTTAAAGAAATAACAAGTCTTACAACTAAGCCGATATACATATTTACTTTAAGCAAGCAAGGATATGTTCCTCCTCCATACATACACAAGAAAATGTGAAATTTCCAAAGCATTAAACTTATCTTTTTCTACTGTTTGGAGAATTATATTGAGGGAACAAAAACAATTTGGAACGCATCAAAATTAACCAGCTTCATTGAGCTCTATGATTGAATGCATTCACTGCTAGACCTCACGCCCTGTCCCCCCAGAGGGACTGCCGATCCATAGCGTCTGCCACATTTGTGTCTGTATAGTACGGCGGATAAGCACAATAATCGTGCGTTTTATGAGAAAAGCATGAATTTTCTGACATAGTGAATACCATAAGGTTTATTTTCAGATGTGGAGGGAAGTCAGATTTCACCTCTGAGGACCGTGAGAGGTCAAATCCAAGATGGCCGCCAGTCCACCGGGTCTAATGTTCAAACGCGTTTAATTTTGGAACTAAACAGTGAAGAAAACATTTAAGGTGTCATTTCCAACTAAGTGTGGAATGGCCATTCGTTTGGTGATACTTTTGAGATTGCCAGGAGCCAAGGAAATGCATTTTGATCAAGGTCAAGGTCAAATTACGTTTAAAACTTTTGGACATTCTTTTGGTAAAGACAATGGATTGGACCTATGCAATATAGCGAAACTTCGCTTCCATTTTGACACTATAAGGATAATAATACCAAAAAATTAACAGAATAGTCCCATGCTGCTAGTCTATTTAATACTTTATTAATAGCAATGATGATGATGGTAATGGTAGTGATCAAAATCTAACAGTCTCCAGAACAGAAGCACAGTGCAGTGCACTTGAGCGCAGCTTTGACACACTTGCACCGTCCAGTGCATCCTTTCTCACAGCGACAGCGGATCAATTCATGGCATGATTTTGATGCTTCGGGGAGAGTGGTCCAAAGCGGCTGCCACCCAGTTGTTTCCTTTGTCCAGCCCCAGTCAGATGGCTCTGGCATCTCTGGATCCAGGACCAATGCCTGGTTCCAACAGTTGGCCTGGTCGCAAATGCACTTGATGTGTTGTTTGAGTGCTGCCTGGGTTGGAGGAATGTTCTCTAGAGTTCTAGACTTCTGTGTGAAGAGCTGTTTCCTGGCATGATTCACTTCCGTGCTCTCACTGGTTCGGTCGTACATTAGCACCACAAATCACTCTAGCAGTAACATTGATCCTTCACTGACCTCACTTGGCATGTATAGGAGTTCATTGAAAGCATCATTCACCTCTCGGAAAGACTTCCAAGTTTCCCAGGCAGTCTTCTTTCCTCTGCCAGCGAATATGAGTCTTCTTTCCTCTGCCAGCGAATATGAGTCTTCTTTCCTCTGCCAGCTTCTTTCCTCTGCCAGCGAATTTTCCTCTCCTTAAAATATGAGAGCTTATCTGCTGTACTAATATTTTCAAAGGTTTCGTGATGTGCTCCACAGGGAATCAAAACAAATCTGGTGAAAAACGGACGTTTTTAATAAAGAAAAAGAAAACGTCATCACGTTTGTGCGGACCGCGAACGATGTACTACGTGACGTGTGCACAGAAGAGCAGGCAAGATGGTGGATTTTCTGCAAGGTTTATTTCATGAGAAATTTAACTTTCCAATATCCCTAGGGTTTTTCTGCATTAAGCTGCAACTCGGGTTGGGCACACATCGACTTTTTCTCTGTTGTCCCGTTGAAAGGAGTGTTTTTTTATGGCCATTTTTCACGCTGATCACGAATCCGTTGAATTTTTGACCAAGGATGATGTCTTAGGTTGGTAAAATGCAAAAATTCAAAATGGCCACCAAATTTACCCATTTTCAGGTAAAATTTGATAATTATGGCTTACTTGGGCATGTGATATGTCATTTCTTATGTTTTCAGGGTCGCTGATATCGAATATGAGGTCAAAACAGTGACACATGATGGCTGTATGGATTTATCGCTAAACATGGGTATTTTCGATGGAAAATACCCACTTTTCAATTTCAGAACGAATTTTGAATTGATTAATCAACTATATCCTTTGTTATCTTGCCAAAACGAAGTTTTTGCAAGATATGTTCGTCAGCTTGTATGTTATTTTTTTTTTTTTTGTCTGTAATCACGTATAAAAAATTCTGCAGAGCACAGTTATCATTGGAAATTTTTGTAACTTCGCATATCAGAGGCCTATAGAGGTCCCTTTCAGCGCATGAAATTTTGAAGGTCAAGGTCAAAGGTCAAGGTCACTTTGTCGCAAATCAGGGGAGTCGACGAAACCCTTATTTTTTGAGTAATTTTGATCGGATCGTCTTCAAACTTCATGGGAATATAGTTCATAGTCTGGCGCTCAGCTGATTAATTTTTGGTGGCGATTGGCCTTGACCTTCATGGTTAGCACCTAAGGTCAAACATATTTGACCCCAAGGTCAAATTTTCAAGTTTTAGGAACCATATCGTGTAGGACCTCAAATTGAACACCTCAATGAGTGCTTTCTCGATATGTCAAGCTTGAGACATTATGACGTCATTTGGTGACGTTATGAGGCAAACGCATATTTTTCATGATTACTCTGTAGAACGATTCTCATCGGAATCTCTCGTAGGCAGATATTCCTCAAGGAGTCGCTCTTGGTGGATAGCAGCTCTGTTCACATCAGTGTGACCTTAAAGAAGTCACACGTGGTCACCTTTTGGGTGACATTGGTTTATTTTTGATGTTGTACGTTTTTCGTGTCGTTACAGTGTAACTGTGTAACTGTAACGACACGAAAAACGTACAACATCAAAAACAAAGCATATAGTTGATTAATCAATTCAAAATTCGTTCTGAAATTGAAAAGTGGGTATTTTCCATCAAATACCCATGTTTAGCGATAAATCCATACAGCCATCATGTGTCACTGTTTTGACCTCATATTCGATATCAGCGACCCTGAAAACATAAGAAACTAGAACGGGCACTCAGTAGAGCGCATACCTTTGCCGCCGCAACCTTTTTTCCGGGCACATTTGAAAAACGTAATTTTAAAACGTCCATGACGTCACAACCGTCAGTCCGATTGACGTCAAATTTGGTGTGTAACCTCCTTGAAGGCAGTCCAACAAAATGGAATGATAAACACTGAAAAATTAAAAAGTTGAAAAATGACGTCATCTTTTGACGTCATTTTGACGCACTTCCGGGGACGTCACGACCAATCGGGGACCATTCTGAAAGCTCGTAGTTCACTGAACGTTTTAACGTTGGTTTCATGTCAATAGCTCTATTAGATCTGAAGCTATGCCTACAAGTATATTTTGACCTTGAGTGTGACCTTGACCTTGACTCCAGAGTTAATTGGCAAAACCTGTACATCAATAAACAGATATTTTGGTACTGATCCTAATGCCTGGATTTGGGAGACTTTGCTTTATAAATTATATAGATATTTGAATGTAAAATATCAGGACATTTTAGTCACAATTGAAAAACGTCATGTTCAAACGTCAATGACGTCATAACGGTCAGTCCGATCGAAGTCAAATTTGGTGTGTGACGTCCTTAAGGTAAGTCCTCTAAAACGGTATGATCAAAACTGATGAGATCGAAAATTGAAAATTTACATCATCTTGTGACGTCATTTAGACGCACTTCCGATGACGTTACGTCAAATCCGACACTACATATCCGAAAGGTATCTCGTCATGGAATAATATGGTGGTGGTTGCATGTCGATAGCTGTATTATGAAGGAAGGTATGCTCAAAAGTGTTTTTGACCTTTTCATGACCTTGACCTTTGACCCGATCGCTCCCAAAATCAAATCAAATCGTCCTTGGATACTCACGAATGATCCCACCAAATTTCATGCAATTCGGTTTAATACTTTCTAAGTTATGCGAATAACAAACAAACACACATATTCACAAATAAATAAATACACAGCGACCAAAACATGACCTTTCGCAGAATGCGAAGGTAATTACAGATCACATGCCCAAGTAAGCCATAATTATCAAATTTTACCTGAAAATGGGTAAATTTGGCGGCCATTTTGAATTTTTGCATTTTACCAACCGAAGACATCACCCTATGTCAAAAAGTTCAACGGATTCGTGATCAGCGTGAAAAATTGGCCATAAAAAACACTCCTTTCAAAAAAAGTATGGTTGTATGCCCAACCCTACTGCAACTCTTTTGTGGGTAAAGTCATTTTATTTCATTAATTCATTTTGTTTCATTAACTGCTGCGTGCACGCTGAAGCCTGGCTTTCAAGGTAAAGGGATCCTTTATGGTATGCACTGACAGCCTGGCCAACCGTTCCTTATCAACCATTTAATTGGAGTGCTTGCATGAGTGCTTAAGCCACTTGCCAAGCACCCAATGTCGACAGCACAATGTCATGATGAGCGAATAGTTTCACTCTCTGTGGATGCTTTTGTTACGCCACATCATTCAGAGCGAGTGGTTCATGCTGGGTCACCCTGCACGAGTGGTTCATGCTCCGTTACCCTGTGTGAGTCGTTCATACTCCCTCACCCTGTGTGAGTGGTTCATTCTCCATTACCCTGTGCGGGTTCATTCTCCGTTACTCTGTGTGAGTGGTTCATTCTCCATTACCCTGTGTGAGTGGTTCATGCTGGGTCACCCTGCACGAGTGGTTCATGCTCCGTTACCCTGTGTGAGTCGTTCATACTCCCTCACCCTGTGTGACTGGTTCATTCTCCATTACCCTGTGCGGGTTCATTCTCCGTTACCCCGTGTGAGTGGTTCATTCTCCGTTACCCTGTGTGAGTGGTTTATTCTCCGTTACCCTGTGTGAGTGGTTTATTCTCCGTTACCCTGTGCGAGTCGTTCATACTCCCTCACCCTGTGTGAGTGGTTCATTCTCCATTACCCTGTGCGAGTTCATTCTCCGTTACCCCGTGTGAGTGGTTCAT
>NC_140968.1:37831196-37856196 GCF_056783735.1 Eptatretus burgeri
AATTGAAGATGTCCTTTGGCAAAAACTATATGTGTTATTTTTTGATGAATCAATCAATTAATTAATTCATTCATTATCACTTGATTTATTATTTATTTATTTTGTTTCTCATTTGGCCAATATGTCAGGCACCTTTTGAGCTCGGAAGCTGATATTTGGACATGACCATGACCATGACCAAGTGATTTGGTTATAAAGGGTATTTTTCATCGATTGATTAATCAATTAATTGTTTATTTATTTTTATTGATTACTTAATTTTCAAAAAGTTACAGATTCGGATGAAACAGTGGTGTTTTAAGTGTGCTATTTGTCAATTGAGTAAGAAATTAATTATTTACGATTATTATTTATTAATTTTAATTACGCAATTAATCAATTAATCATTCAATTATTGTACACCGCTTCCTCCCAATTCCGACTTTATGTGGTGTAAGGTGGCATCGCCGGGCACCGAAGACGCCCCGGCAATGTCGCACGCTGGAGGATTTGTTATTTTTTATTTGGCATGAGGGCGGTGTACTTTGAATGTACCGCTACTTGTTAACTTTTCTTGCTTTGCTTAACTTGCCAATATGTTCCCAACACGTTTGTTTATTCCCCACCTATCTCTGCCACTTTCTGCACCATGTCTGTCACTCCATCATTAGAAAGTTAACTTTATGCTGTATACTCTGTCATTCAACTCTTCCACAAGGCTCGATAATGTATGAACAAATAGAATATGATTTGTTGATGTTTCCCATGCATGTGATTGACTTGTGATGTGGACTGTTTGACTGGGGAACTGAAACATGGATTACCCCACAACAATTTACCACTGTCCAGAAATGCATGATGGTTCCTTCAATGCAATCCAATAAAAAAATTGAGGTCAGTGTGCAAAGTTAACAAACATAGCTGCAGAATGTGACAATTGTGTATATTTTTGTTCCTCGTCTGGTGAGTGTTACCATAATGTAGGCCACTGAGATGTCTTTTGTTTTTTTCTTCTCACTTTTGCAGATTCAGGGGTAAGTGTACAAGATGGACCCATCCCCTGCTTTGAGGGTCACAGCGCTACCAAAGTATCACTACACAGCTTTAAGGAAGCCAAATCCTACCCTCAATCATCCACCAATGCCTTGAAAATCCAAGCACTTATTCACCCACCTCCTTCATCTCAGGTTTTTCATGACACATCATTGCCTTCAATGATGTCTCATTGTCCATCTCCATCTCAAACTGTGACCACCACGGAGGCTCAGATCTACAACTGTGCTTCACAAACCTTCCAGGAGTGTTACCTGCCTTTACCTTTTAAGGAACCATGTCGTTCGTTTGGTACGTGTACCCGTGACCGCAAAAGCTTTTCAGCCAATTCATCTCCTGCCTGCCAGTTGCTTGAACGACCTCCAGATGAGGAGGCTCAAGAGTGGACACAGGAGTGGGCATGTGTCAAGGGCTCCCTTTGTGCTGTGCCCTGTAACCTGCCTTGTTCTTGTGATGTGGATTGTTTGACTGGGGCTCTGAAACATGGATTTGCCCCACAGCAATTTACCACTGTCCAGAAATGTCCCACTTGCCATCACCAACTTTGGCCTTCTGCTGCAATTGACCTGCATTCGATGGGCACTTCCAGTGATCACACAATTTGCCATTGTCCATCTCATACTCCTTCGTTGCACACTAACATGAACCACAGCCTTTCACCGACATTTTCTCCAATGATCAATCTCCCAGGCTGTTACAGCTGCACCAATTATGACTGGCAAATGTGTTCGTGTAGTCAACCGATTTCTCTGTGCCCCAATGATCCATCACCTAGCAAGCCTCTGTACCATCCAACGTCAATATCACCTTCATGGTCTGACATCCAGAGATTTCCATCTGCACCGCATGCAAATTCCAGGAAGCAGAGTACAATGCAGCTTCCTGTTCAGTATGCTGAAATCACAGACCAATCAGAAGGAAACATGAGCGAGTCACAGAAGAGCCCAGCAGGGTGTGTGGCTAAAGCATCTTTAAACCAGAAGTCTTCAAGGCCAAAGAGTGTGACCTTGAGCTCCCGGGGAGTGCAAACAGAAGCTTGTTTGTGCCAGCCACGATGCACACCCGTATCGCAAGCGGTTCCTACTGCTGTGAACTCAAATGCTCGTGGCTGTGTGTCTGCAATGAAATGTTACTACAAGACCTCTTGCTGGGATTTTTCCAGCACACAGCGGAGCCTCATCTCAAAGAAGAAGTTAAAAAGTCACCATAATTGCTCCCATTTTAGTATCCCCATAACAAGGCTCCCGCTCCAGCCTCATATCTACCAAGACCTTGGCCCTAATCTTACGTGCATGACCTCTTCTTCAGTCAGCCTGACCTTGCCACGAGCCACAGAAGCTCCTGATGAGAAAAGGAAAATTTTCCCGTTACCAAGATTCCCCGACAGCACTGTGCTGCACATTCTGAGGTTCCTGCCAGCCGACAGCCGGGCCCGCTGTGCAAGGGTGTGCCGCCAATGGCATCATCTCGCCTGGGATCCAAGAATATGGCGCAATGTGTGGTGAGATCTCTCCTTAAGGTTTCTTGGTTTCTGATTAAACTTCATAATCTCCCCAGGGTTCACCAACTGTAGGGATTACATCAGGACTCCAGTGAAAGAGATGACCGCTTGTTGGATTGATTGCTACCAAAAATTTACAACTTTTTAAAAGTTGAATTTTATAATTTTCTTTACGATAAATTAAGTTCCTATAAGAAGCAAATTGTTTGATTTATTAATTACATATGCCAGATCTACCGACTCTAACTCAATCTGGGTTTAAGAAATAGAGGTCTTGTTGACTTAATTTTATTACTAGGATTCAATGAGGAAGCAATGGATTGTGTTAACTGACCGGAACCTACATTTTCTTCTGTATGTGCACATCAAAATCCACAAATTGTTCCTTGCCCTGAATATTTTGTCAGGTGTCAAATTTTATTCTGAGTAGTTACTTTGGGAAAAACTTACGCTGAGTTATCCCCATGACAGAACCCCTGAAATTCACCAGTCATTATTTAATGTAGCATTTTTAGTCTGAAATGCTTAATGACAGGTAACGTATTGTCTATGTGGAAGCATGTCACTATATGTCAACGGGATAATCAGAAAAGCGAAACGTTTTGTACAGGGACACCCAAAAGGTAGTTTTGTGTCGGTGGTTAATATGCCAGAGGTGTATTTCTAATGCAATCGGAGAGTTTCAGTTCTGTCATTATTATATTCAATAATCAGCTCTCAAAAGGTCATCAGCATCCTTTAAAAATATTTATTTATTTTCTCAATTTTAAACTACCATTCAAATGTTGCACCAGAAGGGGCGACGCATCATGGAGCATCTCAACCTTCAGCAAGAACCTACTGTCTCTCTCTTCTTTACTCGCACGGACATGAAATGCCTGGTCATATCTTTAGGATTAAGAACACCTGTCTTTGGGTCGGCACCATGGCCGTGTATAAACGTTCACAAAACGTGATGTTTTCATTGTCTCCCCCTATAGCAAAGGGGAAGGCTTATTTCTGTTGTGGGGTTTGTTGTAAGGTTTCCAAATTTCCAAACTGTTTCAATTTCAGAGCTGTATCTCGGAGCTGGCTGGGACTTTTGGAATGCAATTTTGCAACAATAATGTGAATAGAGAGGACGTGCAGTTGACTTATTTGACCTTGACCTATTTTTTTAAGGCCATGACCTCATTAGTCATTTTACATTTGTGAACCACAACTCGACTGAAGTTTGTCTGATCAGCCCAAAATTGTCCTCTCTAGATAGCTTCGGGCAAGGCGCATTCTAAGTTAATTTGCATCATACCCCTCCATCCGGGTTAAAGGTCAAGGTCTTACACCCATTGCAGTACTGAACCACCATTTAGGATTTTCTCCAATTTTTCGAACCAATGTCCGAGGACTTTCGTTATGAAATTTTGTCTGAATAATGGGAATACAAAGTATGTGGGGTTGACACTTTTTTGACCTTGATCTAATTATTCAGGTCATGAACCATTTATAGATATTTTAACATTTTTTTTTACCAAAACTCGCCAAAGGTCTGTCTGATCAGAATGAAATGCCCTCTCGAGATAGCTCAGATCAAAGATGTTTTTGTGTCATAATAGTGGATCTGTATAGAAGTGTGCACCTGATACAGTATTTGATTCGTGTCCTTGACCTGCTTTTTATGCCTCCGCTGACGAAGTCGCCGGAGGCATTATGTTTTCGGGTTGTCTGTCCATCCGTTGTCTGTCCATATGTTCGTATGGACATATGTCCATGCTAATTTTCTCTGTTTTCTCTGAAACCGCTTATCCGATTGACATGACATTTTCACCATAGGTGCGCCAACTCATGTAGAATTTTTTTTTATGATAATTATGACATCATAGGTCATGTGGTGTGGCAGTGATGTTGGAAAAAAAGGGAAAAACTTTGGACCTCAGTCTCCAAAACCGCTCCATTGAAAAAAATTGAAACTTGGCACGTCAAGTACTCCCCATGGGAAACAAGTGTTTTTTGATGATGTCATATGTGGCTTCTGGATGATGTCATAATTGCAAATGTCAGACGATTTACCGGATCAGTGTGAAATTTTTGAGGGTGATCGAGGGCTTTAGCGCTATTTATGGGGGGGGGGGGACAACAAATTGATGACATCATCAGCCACGTAGTTCTGCAGCCATTATATTTTTTTAACATAAAAGCCGTCAAAAATCGTATTGTTGCGGGCCGGGGGTCAGGTGAGAAGACCACTGGGGGGGGAGCTATCTCGGCTAACACCAGACTCCCCGGAATTGTAGGCCATCGGACGTGGATAATCCCGTGACGCGACGGGTCGCTTAACCAACCGCGGACACCAATAAAATAACTCAACCACGTGACTAAGCATCCTCTGTCTAGTTAATCCGGTCACCTAAAAATAACCACGTGATTTAATTACCGGGGAACACGCCCTTGGTACGCCTAGTCCGAACCGGATCACTCTACCAGACCGGGTCACTTTACCGGATCGGATGCAGCTGAGCAACACTGCCAAGGATGTTCCGGCTAAAAGGAACGGATTGTTGGGAATAAAGTCCCGGCTAAGCTCGGATTCGGACCATGCTGGACCAATGAAGGAAAAGACAAAATCGAGCTGGGAACATTCCTAATAGTAATTTATTAACAATGGGCAAGGAAAGGTATGTGGTACGATATTTATTGGGGTGTGTTTTGGTGTGTTTATTTATTGGGGTGTGTTGTGATTTAGTGGGGTGTGTTGTGGAGAGATGGGGGAGAGAGGTGTGGTGCAGCAATAAACAAGCAACTTATAAAAGAGGACACAGAGCAGACCTAACCCGAAAATAATAACAATCTTCTGCAGGCTTACTTATATAGACAGGTGCCAGGACACACACACACACACACACACACACACACACACACACACACACACACACACACACACACACACACACACACACACACACACACACACACACACACATGCACACACACACGCGCACACACAGAAAACCCGATGAAGAGGGATTGAAGCAAGACAGGAGAGGAGTTGAGGCTACGGTCTCACGGTACCTTTGTATAATTGATACGCAGTCCGCGAACGCGCCACCAATATGTTTGGGGGGAATGCTACGTGGCGCGGTACCCCCCCCCCCCGACAGCTGGCGCGTCATCTCCTGCTTCGGCAGCTCATGTCGAGACCATGGGCGTGAAGGAGGGGCTCGAGTCAGGAGGGTGGAGTCAGCGTCGTGTGGGCGGAGAAGAGGAGGAGGAGCCCAGCGTTGACGACAGAAGGCGGAGTCGAGGTCCAGCTTGAACGGAAGGAGAAGCAGGGCAGAGAGAGAAAGAAAGAAGGATCAGCTCGGACCTTTATAGGCCCCGGAGCGGGGGGCCACCCCGAAACTCCGTGACATGACCCGAATCGGGTGCTCTGATTGGCCCCGACCCCCTGCACGGCTCGGCCATGATGGCCAGAAGTAGCAACATTCCACTTCCGGCAAGGTGACCCCACACCACAAAGATGTCCCGCTCCGACCCCACGACATGATATGAATCGCCAACACCGAATCCCGCGTCATGACTTGCCTTGCCAGAACCCCCGAGCCGTGCCCTGATGACTGGCCAAGGGCAGCATCGGTCCCGCACGCACGCTCGGGCACCCCCTGACCAGCGCTGGCCAACGCGCCCGGTCCGTGTGCGCCACGTGGCCCGTGCTGCACAACATACCTCTGCCCGATCGCAGCTTCGCTGACTGTAGAGGCGAGAATGCAAGATGTTATGGCGAACCCGTGCACACACAGTAAGATGTGTCTATTCGTGTCCCGCTCTGCACGATAACAAAGTGTCGCGGGTGGTACATTCATGCCCTGCTATGAACGATAACAAAGTTCGGAGTGGCGCACGGGTCTGCCTTCGAGCACGTTCTGTACAGTGCGCGTGGATCCGCCATTACGCACGTGGCCAGCGCTCGTGTTTGCCCAATTCTGCTATCGTGTGCACGGGGCGAAACCCCATTGATAAAATTAGTCCAGAAATGGGCTAAAAGGAACGCGCCGCTTGCGCCTTGCACACTCGCATCCTGCGCAACATGGCGTGGGGTTGCCTTTCTATTATCGGCCTCAGGACGCGTTCCGTGCAGCGTGGGCGTCGTTCTGGGTGTGTTTCCTGTCGATTGGGTGGAAATTACCGCTGTGTGTGCATTTGGCAGGCTGTGTTTTCTACGGAGGGTGTGGGTGTCGTGCCTGCTTGGCCTTTGCTGAGGACCCATGTCACAGCGCAGGGCGCACGTGGCTCAGATTTACCTCAGGAATAATCAGAAAAGAAGAGTAGAAATGATGTTAGAAATAAAATGAAGTCAAAATGATGCAAGCAAACCTAGCTATGAGACCCTCGCAATGCACGCCCCTGTTGTCCCGCTAGACAAAAGGGAAGGGACTATCCACACGTATATTAATGGAATAACTGTCTTGGGACCACTATCTGTTGGATGCATGCGGTTCTGTGAACCGCAAAAATATTCTCCGAAACAGCTGAACAGATTGAAGGGAAGCTTCACAGGTATGATCGCCTATCCATGAGGAACAAAAAAATGTTCTCCACCTATGATGTCATCGGTCACATGTTTTGGCAGCCATATTGGATTTACCCAAAAACCTTGAAAAATATTCTTCTCCAAAACGGCTGGACAGATTGAGGGGAAACTTCACACACCTGCTCCCCAAGCATTGGGGACACCAGGGTGTTCATGAATAATTAATGTCACATGGTCTGGCAGCCATATTGGATGGAACGAAAATGTTAAAAAAATTATTTATCTTGAACCGCTTCATAAATCAACATGAAATGTCACAGTTATGTTCTAGTAGTCATGGGGAATGTGTTTTATATTTCAACCTGATCAGACGCATAGTCTAGCAGACAGAATTATTTAATATTTTGAATATGCATTCAGGGATTTAAATCAAACTTGGTACAAGTACTGCATGTATTATGATGTAATAATGTGGGCGGACACATATCTGGCGACGTTGTGACATTGAAGAGTACCCTTATAGTTTTGGATTGTGACCCAATTAACAAAAAACAAATTTTTGGTTATAACATGAATAAGTTTCTTCTGATTTTCATGTGAGTTTTCTGAATAGAGTGTGGATGGGGACTCATTTTCTTAATCTCCAATCTATCCCTAAATGTTGAAGACCAAGTTTATGTGTTGCTCGAAGAAAAATATGGCCATCATTGGATTGTGGGACAAGGATAAGTCTGGGGAGGCTTACCCTTGGTGATTGCTTTGTGTTACCTCTGCTAGTTACCTTCGTTTTATATCTAACTACCTTCATTACCGAAGATCGACAAAAGTTATGTTTTAACCCCTATCTTATTGTCTGTCTGTCTGTCTGTTTGTTTGTCTGTGAGCAGGATATCTCAAAAAGTTGGGGCGGATTCGGATGAAATTTGGTGGACATATTGGGTGTGTGCCAAGGACGAATTGAATTAATTTTGGTGAAGATCCAAATATGGATCCAGATATGAGAATTTTTTAATTCCAAAGTGATTCTTCACCATTGAGAGATAGGGCCACAAACGATATATAGCAGGATATTTCAAAAAGTTGTGACAAAACTTTGTGGATGAGTTGGCTCGGTCACAAAAACAAGCTGATTAGATTTTGGTGAAGCTCCAGATCAAGCTCCAAGCCTGGTGTTGGCTCATCAGTTAAGGTGGCTGACTGAAGATCTTAGGGTCCTCAGTTTGAGCCCTTGTCGTTCTGTTGAAATAATACCAGGTGGGTTGACTCAGCCTGTCATCCTTCCGAGGTCAGCAAAATGAGTACCAGCTTAATGGCGTAATAAGCCATTCGATTATCCTGTGTTGGAATGGTGATACATCCAGGACTGTACTCCTTAGCCAAATGAAACTGCCTCGGCAGCCCTATATTAACTTCATGGCCGAAAAGAATGGTTATTTGGTTTATTTACGGATACAGATACGGCCTATCAGTGAGATGCAAAATGTAAACTGATTAGCTTGGTTTGATTTTGTGATTGCTTTAACTGTGATACTTAAATATAGATACGTGCATTTATTGAGGATATCTATATATTACTAAAACTCTCATCTTGTATGTATGTAATGTTGTGGGCTGGGGGTCGGTGGTGAGAACGACCGCGAGGTGGGGAAGTTTACGCCGTCTCTCACCGGTTTCCCTGGAATTATAGGCCATCGCTCCGGATAACTCCGAAGCCGGCGGGTCGATTAATCGACCGTGAAACACCAATATCTCGACCGCGTGGCATAGCGTTAATTGTCTCGATCCCAATATACCTAAATAACCACGCAGTCTTGGCTACCGGGGATTCACGCCCTCGGCACGTCTTTCTCGAACTGGGTCACTCTACCAACTGCGGTAAAGTTCCAACTAGCGACTACCAACTCCAGCTCGGTTGCAGCCAAGTGGAAACTGCCAAAGCCGTGCCGGCTCGGATTAACGGATTATCGGGGATGAACCCCGTCTGAACTCAGACCCGGACCATGCTGGACCAAATAAAGAAAGGACGGAAACGAGATGGGCACATTTCTAATAATTTATTTACAATAAAATCAAAAGACAGAAGAGGCAAGACTTATCGCCAATATGAATGCAGTATTTACAATGATGAAATAAACACTTAAACAATTCTACTTATAGACGGGTCCACACGCAGTCACACACACAAAAAGAAAAGAAACCCCAGAGTTTTTATTGGACCCTCCAGCTGATGAGAGAGACAAGCTGGGGGTCAGAGTTCGGATGGGCACCTGTGGGTCGTCGAAGGTCCCAGCCGCATGTGTGGGACTCGTGGCTCGTGGCGGCAGCCACATGGAGCAATCGGAGCTCTGGGGCGGAGATCAGGGTCGCAGACGGGACCCACCAAGGCTCCACGAACAGGCTGGTTCACTCACTCTCCAGCCCAACCACCATCAACCAACTTGTCACCACTCAAGTACTCGAGATCTCCCAACGCCAACGACAACAACCGAGCCCGCTCGGGGATATATCTCCTCCCACAAAGGGAGGGGCCTTGGCGAGAATCATCTCGCTGTCCGTCCCTCATTGGCCCACGGCCGCGCCCTACCGGGGCGGAGCCGTGGCCCCTGTTCGGAGACCCCATATTCTCCATGTGGCCACATGGCCTCGCTCGCGCAGAGCAAGAGGGTCTGCCCTGAAAAAGCCATACAAGTACTACGAGCCGAGGACTGGAACAGCGAGGCCCCCTCTCGGCAAGTCAAGGTACGAGCAGCCAATGGGTGGTGATGGGGCGTGATGGGCAGGTTGGGTCATGCAGATGGGATGGTTGTTGGTTGTTAGATGGCTTGTTGGAGGGTTCGTTGGATGTAAAACCTAACTAAAGACGTCACAACGCACAAATTTAATCCTCCCGCTTAACAAAAGGACGGGGTCCTGACTACACACGTACTTAGCGGCATAACTAACTTTGGGACCTGAATGTTGAGTGCGCATAGTTTCCAGATTCGTAACAGTATGTATGTATGTATGTATGTATGTATGTATGTATGTATGTTCCCGAAATACAGCCAAAACGTTTTTTTTTAGCGCACGTTAGCGCACGCACGATACACGATAGCGCAAGATTTTTGGGTCCACCGTACTCACCATTCTCCTGCGGTGTGCAGTATCAAGTTTCGTTCAAATTGGGCAACGAAAAAATTATTAAAAAATCAATTCCCGATTCAGTCAAGTACTCTTCGGGAGAATTTGATAATTGCAAACAACCTCAGCGGTATAGTTCGCTGGAGCTATCTTTTTTTTTTGAAATGGTTTTTTTAATCAATCGCTGTCACAACCACGGACTTCTTATCGTAACCTGGACCAGCAACGGCCTCTGTCGACTGAAGTCGCCATGTTGCGTTGCCAATCCGAATTCACCGATTGAATATATTAATCTGTGCCGAATTTCTCGCTGGAAACAACATTTTTGTACAGCTTAATAAGAAGAACAGGATTTTCATTTCACTAACAACAGTCTCTGCCACCTATGATCACTACCAAGCTAATATAAGCTCTGCAGCACGAATCAATAAGGTGAGTGAGTACGAGGTGTCACAATTCTCATGAATGATCATCATATCGTATGTCATATGATCTGATGATAATCAGTGTAATGTGTTGATGATAATCAATGTAATGTGTATAGCTAACCCCCTATGGCCTATAATATTTGTATTATTATAGGCCATAAGGCGGTAGCTTTCAGCTACCCCCTATAATATAATAGGCCTTATGGCCTATAATTAATAATATATTGACCAATCATCAAAATATTGAACAGACATCAGACAACCTTAATAAATATGATCTATAATCTACAGACTAACCTATGGCCTCCTATTAATATGTGTATATTATAGAGGGTAGCTTTCTGTAGTAGGTCGAAGCATATTGAACCAGTACCAGTCTCATTAATGTTTTCATGATTGATCAATATATTATACGCCATAGTGGGTAGCTTAAAGCTTCCCCCTATGTGAGTAGCTTAAAGCTACCCTGTATGGCCTATAATATATTGATAAATCCTGGCAGCAAAGGAGGTCGTTTTTTCCGGGTACTCACACCCAAAATCAATTCTAAAACTTTTATAGATTCAAAACAATTTAATATGTGTCAAATAAATATTTGTATCAAATAAAAATATATAATATTTGTATCAAATAAATATGTATTTTTTTAGTGGAGACCATTGTAATAAATCGTGTATACTAACCTTCTGGAGATGAGGTGGAAATTTGAAGACGCTTGGTATGACGCCTTGTTTAAGCCGTTTCGTCTGGCCCGTACTGTCAAAGTCAGAGTTCAGGAAGTGTTCACTGCAAAGTAATGTCACACCGGGCATTGGTGTAAAGTGTTCCCTTCTCTGCGCCTGGCACCATTGTCTGCACAACTTTTCATCCTTAGTTAATCTGGAGAAAAAAGATCCGAATGACGTTTTTGATTATTGGCATTTGAAGGGATGGAAGGATGGGTACTACAATTGGCGTCAGTGGAGGTAGATTTCTGATATCAAGATAGATACGACCCCCGAACCCTAAGGCACGTAGGAAGCAAAATGATTTTGGGGGTAACATCGGGTTAGGTGGACCGCGGAGCCAGGACCCTCGGAATAGGGAGGGCCTGTGCCCCCAAATGGACAAATATTGTGAGCTACCCGCCCAACTATTTACGCAGCCACGGCGGTCGATGGGGGGAATGAATCTCCGGGAAAAAATTGAATTCTAGACGCCTGGAAAACTCATTTCTGGTGTATTCCTGGATAATATCGTTTTTTTACATTTTCTTTCAAATCATCGACTGTACTTTGCCATCATTTAGATTGTTATACTGGTGTTTAGCGTTTAAATTGTAACTTCTTAAAATAATACTCTAAAAATAGATTGACGATTGAAAGAGAAAAAAAAATTCATCAATAATCGCATTCTTACTGATGAAAGGTGCATGTGGAGCTCTTCCCAGACTTATTATTGCATCTGAACGCCACGCACTGTGGCATTTTTACGTTTACCGGTTCAAAATACTGGCAAAATAGTTAAAACTCTTAAAAGCATCTACAGGTTTTTTGAATTGCGCGCGACAAGCGAGTGGCAACGCAACATGGCCGCTGAGCCATTTCCGGTGACTTCAGTTCTCACTGCTGCGAGTAGATGGCATTGCTGGTCCAGGTTATTATAAGAAGTCCGTGGTCACAACGGGAACCCAACGGGTTCACGGGCCGTCTAGTTAGCACATAAAACCCATCACTTTGAGCGAAGAGTGTGTGTGGAAAGGGGGAGTTAGGAAGGCGGGGGGTGTGAGTGAGCAAGGGGGGTGGGGGAGAGCGACACTTCATCCCATGTCGCTATTCACTCCAAGAGGGGGTGGGAGTGAGGAGGATGGGGGAGAGAGAAGGGGAGGGGGAAGAGGGTGTTCTTGGCTTGTGTTTGGGAGTGGGACTTGAAGAGAAAAGGGGGACTTTGACTTGCATTTGGTAGGGGGACTTGAAGGGAGGTGGTTTAGGAGGGGGGGGGGTGGGGGTGGAGATGGTCCCATCTGCAATGAAATGGGGTGCGTTATCACAGCATGTTCAAACAGGTCATACTAAACACTGCCTGGAAACCGCCTGGAGACGTCCATAGGAGTGGAGGGGGATGGGCTTTAGGAGGAGGTAAGCGTGAGGGGAGGGGAAGGGAAGGAAGGGAATCTTCCTTCGATCGTTGAAAAAGCCATGCCAGTGTTTGTGCTTTTATTTAATTTCTATACACGTTTTGCAACTAAAATGCGATAAGCTCTAAAAGCTCTAAACATGAACAGAATTTCAAAATTTATTCTGCGGAAATGATCTTAGCAGCAGTTCTGACTGACAGGGTGAGGGGAAGGAAAGGCAGCATGAGGGGAATGGGAGGGGCAGGGAAGGCAGCATAAGGGCAGAGGTTAGGGAAGGCAGCATACTGGAGCATTGCCGGAGTGATAGAATGCACCCAAACAGCAATGTGCTGGGCCTATAACGGCAATTTTTTGCTAATCAGCATCGGTCGATTGGAGTCTATGTGAGTGCCGATTACTGATTACAGTACTGTCCTGTTTCCGACCAAAAAACATTTAGTGGCTTTCATCCTTTTTCAGGTGAATTTAAATAAACATAACATAAAATAAAATAAAAACAACGTTGCATTGAAGATGTTTCAAGTGCTATTCGATATCCCAGTCGATTGGAGGAGGGATTTAAAATGTATCGTTTCACAAGCATTCAATAATGTCAATCCATAATTTGCAGGCACGGCACCAAAACGGCACAGTGTGCACTTCATGTGTTCACAAGGCACTATGACGTCATTATTTACCACTTTATAATCGGCATCGGTATTGGCCGATTTTATTTTTATGTTTTCTTCTTTTTTTTCTTTTTAAAATCGGTTATAGGAACAAAGAGTAATATTATGTGCACATTAGCAATCGCCATGTTTTAGCTTCATTACATTACCCAAGTTGGTTTTTCTCCAGGAATTGAGCAATCACACCAGCGTTCTGTGCCTATACACCACCTGCATGAAAAAAAATATATATATATATATATATATATATATATATTTCATAAGCGAATGAGGCTGTGCTTATGCATTGCCCGCATTATTTTTTATTATTTCAGGAGCAGTCGAGGCTGTGCTTACACACGTATGTTTGTGCATTTCATATTAATGTCTGAAGCACATCAAATAAATCCTGCCTAACGTTTTGACCCGTTCACGTTTCCCATTCCCTTGCAAATAATTAATCGGACGTAATCCATAACTTCATGTGTATCATTATCCTCTGCGTTGTATTGAGTTTTGTGCACTCATCATTTTTACAGGCTTTTCCCCGAGTTGTACAAATTAAAAAATATATCATCTTAATTGGTGTGACAACAAGACCGTTAGCTGCAGCTTTTCTCACGATGAATTTGAAAAATACCTCGTATCTTGGACTCAACAAACTTCGGCTTGACAGATGGGCAACAGGTGCTCCACCACAAGGGGAAAAGTCTCCCTGCAAAAGATACAATTAATATCTGTAATTGTCAAGTTCTTGTTTCTTCTTTCAGCTACTTTATTTACAGGTAAATGCACTTTCCCTTGATTTAAGGTAAAAAGCGTCTCCTTTCGATATACCCGATTGAAAAGACTGTAAAGCATTCCTTGCAGAACCCTTTAAACAATTTGAAAAGCTCGAGAGTTCATAGAACACCTTACGCCACACAGTCTTGAGAAAATGGACATGGGAACTGTCTTTTCAACTCTTGCCTTACGTTTCCGAGCACAATCTATATTAGCTCTGTTCATGAACTTTACATGCGTGATGGTAACCACATGCTTGGTGCCACCATGTTTGTCTGAATGCTGAATCTCAGAGTTACTCTGCCCTCAGGGCATGGTAAGGTGTGAATATTTTGCCAAACTACTTCTAAAGTGGAGATTTTTGAAAGTGTCAAGAAGACGATTTGTGTTCTACAGTGTTCAAGTACATAATTCAAATGAAATAAAATGAAGTTTTTAAAAGCTGGAGGAAAAAAAACAACAACATTTTACCGCCATTGATGCAGCATCTTTTACACCACCTTACTAAAACACTTTACATTAGCTCTCCGTGCCTGTTGTTTATGTCCTTTTTGAAGTCCATAAATACAGTGCGTTTCCTGTTTGGAATGATTTTCAATTTTGTTTGACTGCCAGACAGGCAGACAGACTAAAGCAAATTACTGTAACTCTGTGCGCATGCACACTCGGGACAAGATTCCATACAATTTGCCAAATTCAGAGCCAAAGTACTGCTAAACTGCAGGTTCGTTCCAATTCGTGCTCTACAATGTTCAAAATATAAAATTCATTTGAAATTAAGTCATTCCTCGATCATTGTATGGAGACAAACAGACAGACAGACAAAGTGAACCAATTACTTAACCCCACTTTTCGCTTCGAACGCACAGCGTAAAAACCTCATTAAGAGCATATTTTCTATTCCCACTAATATCTGATGAGATTTCCGAATGCCTAAGATGCCAGCCGGGATCAGTTACGGCCTGCGGATGGAAAAGGAAAAAGGCCCACACATAACAAAACTTACTGTGGATCAGTCACAGGCATTTGAGTTTATAAATTGAGATGGAAGGCAAAACCGAGTACGTCCTCTGGAGCATTATACACAGCCACAGATGTCAAATGTGCTCTGAAAGCAAAACTGTGCTCACTCAAAGACCTACTGGGAACGGTAGTCATGTTCTGCCTAGTCTGATTTAAATCGAACATTTGCTCTCAAACCAACACTGACATCCAGGCTGCAAGAGTATCTATGCTGAGCCAATTTGTCTGACATCCAGATAGTCCCTTGGATAAAAGCTGGGCCAAAGAAGGGAGCGGCAAATGGAAATTTCAACACGAAGTTATCTTTCACTTCATCACACTTTGATCTTTCATCATTGTATTACTTGAAAGGGAACTTTTTGGAAAACTACAAAGTAGACTGGAAAATTAGACAGTAAATGTTGGTTTATAAAAACGTTTTACAATGGTTTAAGGCTCGTGGAGGAGCTTTGTAGATGTGTCACATGCAGGATAAAGATATTAGTAGACATCGGTGTACTTTTGCATGAATTCTATGGATATTAGTGCACATTGGGCAAACATATTTGGTGATATGACATTTGAACCTGCACTTTTCTGCATCACAAGCCTTAGATCAACATGGGAATAATAACGGTCCAATCCTGCGAACAGAGAAAAATCTGGAGGAAAATATTTAACTCAGTTACGTCATGGTTTAGAGTTGGAGGAAATTTAATGGGAAGAGGAAAGAAAAAATTTACTCTGTGGTGAAAACATTCAATTTCCACCAGACTCGATGGCGTAATGGTGGAAGCATCCCCTCTGGGTTTGAGATGTGGAGGTTTGAACCACAGCCGAGTCGTACCAAAGACTAAAGGTGGTGCATGCTACGTCCTTGCTTGACACGGTATTTAAAAGGATTAGAGCACGGACAAAGAACCATAGGTTGGCAATACTAATGCAGGCTTTGATGGGCCTAATGGCCTCCTTCTGTGTTGAAATCCCATTGTAAGGGAATTAAATGGAAGAGCAAATGCTGCATTGGAGTCATCAGAAGGAACCCGAATAAGCCAAGAACAGAGGTGGACTCATCAGTCATCAGGAGGAGCCGGGATAGGATTCGGGTCTCAGCTGCAACTTCACTACCCTCAAACCCATCCAGACGCAGCCAGGTGCCCCTTCCATAAAACATTCTGCAACTAGAATGGCACTTAGTAGAGCACATACCTCCACCACATAATGCCTGATCCACAAGAACATATTAAGCCCAATACATTTTTGAAATATCATGCTATACAGTATTATATCGTTTTTGGCCCTATCTCTCAATGGTGAAGAATCACTTTTTAAAGTAGGAATTAAGGTGCATGAGGAGGCCATTCAGTCCATCATGCCTGCACCACACCAATACCATATTTAATCAATCCCTTGATACCCCTTCCCTTCGTGTGCAGCCTTTTTGGCTGTTACACTGGTGCTCATTTCACCAATCTCAGAAGGATGACAGGCTGAGTCAACCCCCTGGTGTTAATTCAGCAGCAAACGGGACTTTAACTCGGGACCCTTGGATCCCAAGCCACCACCCTAACCACTAAGCCAACACCAGGTTATAAAAATTAAAAATAAATAAATAAAAAAACCTTTTTTTTGTATACCTTGTCGAGGCTCGTATGAGAGCTAACACACAACGCACAGCAAGGGGGGCATGAGACGAGGGGCGGGACAGGGAAGGAAAAAACAGTGGGGAACAGCGACATTAGATCTGTGGAAGGGAGAGGGATGGGATGGAGAACATGGGGTATACAAGATGGACATTACAGGGACTTTTAGGAAGGAAAGCAGGGAATTTCAAGGAGGTGAGTTTGGGGTGGATTAACGGGGGTAGAAAAGATTGAGGATTTGGATGGGGGACGAAAAGAGGTAGTGGTGAGCAGCTATTTTGTTTTTGTTTTTTTCGTTTCCACTGCGTGAAGCCGAGAAAGATGAGAGGCAGGAGCACAAGCCCAGAGGGGAGAGCTGTACTCCATCAGGCTGTGGATGAAAGCTTTGTAGGTGGTCAGGAGTTCAGGTGGGCCGAGGAAGGACTTTGCACGATGGAGAATTTCCAGTCGTCGACTGGCTTTGGAGGCCAGGTTGGAAATGTGGCTTTCCCAGGAAATATTATGGGAGATAGTGAGACCCAGAAGCTTGAAAGAAAGGACTTCTTGCAGAGGATTGTTGAGAAAGTAGCTGGGGGGGAGGGAGTCAAACGGTCCTTTCGGAGAGACAAAGTAAGTATTCTGTTTAAAAAAAAAAAGTCGCTTTTTCACTTTAAAAATTTCTCGTAGTCTGATCCGGATCCGGATCTGGATCTTCACCAAAATCGAATAACTTCTTCCTTATCACACACCCAACCTGTCTACCAAGTTTCATCCGAATCCGTCCTCAACTTTTTAAGATATCGTGTTATATATTTGTTGTGCCCGATCTCTCAATGGTGAAGACTCACTTAGAAAATTATCAAATCTGGATCTGGATCCAAATCGTCACCAAAATTGAATCAATTCTTCCTTCTTATACACCCAAAGTGTCCACCAAGTTTCGTCCGAATCCGTCCACAACTTTTGGAAATCTCGTGCTATATATCGTTTTTGGCCCTATCTCTCAATGGTGAAGAATCACTTTAAAATTCTAGTAGTCGGATCCGGATCCGGATCTTCACCAAAATCTAATCAGTTGGTCCTTGTCACACACTAAACCTGTCCCCAAAATTTCATCCGGATCCGTCTACACTCTACAACCTTTTGAGATATCCTGTATGCAAACAGATAAACAAACAGCCAGACAGACAGACAGACAGACAGACAGAAAAGGGTGAAACCATAACCTCCTTCACCTTCAGTGGCGGAGGTAATAATTCACTTCTCCTGAGATAGGTCAATCAAGAAAGAGGGAAATAAAGAAAAAGCAAGAATGAGAATGAATAAAGAGAATTGTGAAAAAGTAGAATGAAGTGTGAAAGGAACAAAGAACAAAGATGTCGAGAAGAACCCGGAGAGGTAGATTTCAGCAGTTTCTCCCCATGCTCAAATGCAGCAACAGATACAAGCTACCTGTAACTACAAGGTCCGTCAGCGGGGAAGCACAGTCCACACAGCATCAGTATATTGTACAAACATAGTGGAACGGAAGACTAAATACCGTACTGCATTGGAGGCATCAATATTGGAGGACGTGAATAACTATAGAGCATGCTGACTAATGATGCCGATTGAATGTTCAAAGTTCTTATTATGTTTTGGAAAGTCATAAAATTGTAAGATTGTTCATTCTCCAAGTCCGGACGGTTGGACGAACCTGCCCACACCGGCCATGGGTGTCCAACATGGCCACCAACATTTTTGTTTGGATGTTTCACCTATCGTCATTTCAAACGGTGCTTCAGGGAGTTTTATGACTGGGCGGTTGAATGAATCTGCTTACCCAAATGCAGCAGTGAGAAGCTAGCAACATATCAGTGCTTCATGGAGCTTGGTTGAGAGTATAAAAAAATGACCGTTTTTAAAGCCATTTTTCCCTGCTGTGCAGGGGTTGGGCTTTTTCTTGAGGCAATGTTTTTTTTATGGCCGGATGCCCTTCCTGACGCCAACCCTGGTCGCCTCTTACGACACACAGGGATATGGTACACCTATTCTAACCGGAGCATACACCAGGACCAGTACACTGGTACTCATTTCGCCGACCTCGGAAGGATGATAGGCTGAGTCAACCCCCTGGTGTTCATTCAGCAGCCAACGGGGCTTGAACTCAGGACCCTGGGATCCCAAGCCGCCACCATAACCACTAAGCCAACACCAGGCTTTTGGTTGAGAGTATAAATCACTCAATCCACAAGAACATAGGGTTTACAAGGATTTACAAAGAACCTCAGCGCATGAGGATGCCACAAGGCCCATCACTAGGCTGCGCAATCGTGCCAATGTCTAAATACCCCTCCACTCCCACTACTTGTAGATGGATACCTATCCAACTTGATGTTGAAACTATCCACCATACTTCATAATGTTTCAAACAAATAAGTTTCCACATATTTATCCAGTGTTTCCAAATGATAGTCTGAACTATCGACAACCATTGTCGATTTAGAGACAGTAATGTAATGTTGCTTTGCAGACTATTTGCTTCGATTTTACAACTATGCTACATTCGGGTGCTACCTTCATGTTCATTCCTGCTGACCATAATGCAGTAATCTGTCGTTCACTTTTGTATCATATTACCACAGCAATTCTGTGAAAAGGCTGAGTAAGGTGTTCCGGTGTACAGGTTTGATGCAGCAGGTGTGGACGTGGACAGAGCATTAGCAGTAATTGCAGGCCACCTGAATTGCGAAACACCACCTGTGTGCCTCACAATACAGTACATGGCGCTGGGAAAAGCGCAGCGCCTCAGCAATTGCGGGCTCGTCACATTGGCTCGACATTGCCCCGAGCTGCGCCGCCTTGAATTACCTTCCTGTAATGGCATCACCAACCAGGGTTTGGCACTTGTGCTGGCATTCTGCACCAGCTTGCAGCATCTCAATGTCTCAGGTAAGCAGATGTTACAATCTGAAAGCATATATTCTGATTTTGATATAAATATCATTATTGTTCCATTGTTTAACGTCTCTTTCCCCTTTGAAGACTGCACAGGCATTACCTATGTCAGCAGTACTTCTCCATCCACTGCTCACATGACCCAAGGTTGTCACCTGTCATTGCACCATCTGGATATGTCTGGCTGTACTGGATTCACACTTGAATGCTTGCACGCCATAGCCTTGCACTGCCCTGCTTTATCTCACTTGTATCTCCGCCGCTGCACAGCTGTTACAGACAGTGGGTTGCGAATACTCGCTTCCCATTGCCCTTCACTACGAGAAATCAGCATGTGTGATTGCCCTGCCATCACCGACGTTGGCATCTGGGAACTTGCCCAGATCCTCCGGGTCGGTCTTCGCTACCTCAGTGTTGCTCACTGCATTCGCCTGACTGATGCTACACTGTACCATCTCGGCAATTACTGTCCGGGCCTGCGCTATCTCAATGTCCGTGGCCTACCTTCCCTCACCAACATCGGGCTAGCCGCATTGGCTCGCGGGTGCCCACGATTGCGAAGCCTTGATGTTGGCCACTGCGCCAAGCTCAGAGATGCAGGTTTCGAGGCTCTAGCCGCGGGCTGTCCAGCCATACGTCGGTTGGGATTGCGTGGATGCCACCATGTGACTTCTCAGGGCTTGCGTGCCATCGCTACTGGATGCCCAGAGCTACGCCTGCTCAGTTTGCAGGGATGTCTCATCCCAGCAGAATGGTTAAACTTTGTGCGGAAGAAATGCAGCCACTGTGTTATCGAGCATACCAATGCAGGTAGTGTGTGGGACTTGACTGTGGATGAGCAGTTGCTTTGAAGGGAAATTATGTATCCCAGCATGGATGGAAATTTTACTTTTTTGTTGCTTCACGTATCAGCAGTCACAAGAGTTGCGAAACTACCCATTTTCATTTCAATATCCTGGGTACATGACGGGACTACACCAACATAACTAATAATGAAGTCCCTGTGTAAAAAAGTTTGATACCTTTTCTAGATTCTTGTTGGCTGACAGAATAGGTAGCACACTCACTTTTGTGTTTGGTTCATCACAAAATAGGACGACAACGAATCATTATGATGCCTTACTGGCAGAGTGCTGCATCTCAATTATGTTATCCTTTCTAAGAGGGTGCTAACCCAGTTGTCTTGTCTGATAGCATTTACTGGAGAACATGAAAGATCCCATGGTGCCATTTGAAAAGATTAGGTCAATGTGTGCCAGTACCCTCACAAATTGCTCTGAGGCCTTTGCCATACTCAGCAATCATTATAGTCAAAGAATACAAAAAAAGATCTCTCCAAAGACAACTACTCATGGGAAGCGTGTAAGCTCAGTGTTCCGAGAATGAGTCATGAGCATGCGTTTCTGTCTTCAAGCTACATCAGAAAGCTAAAATCAGCTTCGAATGTGAAGCTCAGAGGCAACCTGTAGGTTGCTTTGATGCTACACAGGATCTAAAACACCAACAAGCAAAATGAAGGATGTCTCATTTGCATTACCCATCGCATCATCAGTAACATCCCAGAGCCTCTATGGAGCCTCTAAGGAAATTGGTGAACACGTGAGTCATCAAGGTGCTGTCACTTAATAGACCATAAAGAAAAGAGGGGAAAAAACTTGATCGGTTGTGGTTTTAGTCTTGATATCCTCTTATATTAGCAAGTTGTAGCTCATGATGCTTGCTGCTGAAGAAAGCTATTGAGATTGTCAGCCAATGTCACACCATCCTTCCCAAAGTCCCGAATCTCAAAGTGAGCTTTCAACCGGAATTTATGAATCACACAATTCATTGAGCTAATTACATTTGAGTCCTATTAATTATATAATTTCCTACTTTAGGTCCTCATGAATCTAAATTCTAAAACAACAGGTGATCAAATAATTTATTTAAAAGTCACGTCTTTCTTATTTATTTATTTGTAGCATTTCAAAAGTGTTCATTTCTTCAGAGAATAGAAGAAGTTGGTTGGTTTTAGAGGGCAGTGGGGAGGGGGCTCAAAGTTCATAAAGAAAAAAGAACCTTCACCACTGTGTGTGCCTTCGAAAGTCTCCGGAGAGTGTGGTTGAGGTGGTTTAAAATTCCACCTTCAAAGACATTCGGCACTCTTTTTTTGACTTCTGCAACTTATCGCCAAGTGCTGGGAGGGCGACATGGAGGGACAGCTGATTCAACCCGGTCCCACCGCCATTGATATCCGTGCCCGATGAACAGGGGTCTCAGCCAGCTGCAATTGGATATCCAGGAGCTTTTTATTATCACGAAAGTTGACCTCACGATTTTTCTCTCCCTTTCAAGATCTCAAAGCCCTTGAGAGCTAATTGTAACTTTTGCGGAAATGACCAAAAATCAAACCCAGATTACCAGACTGAACGGTCCACGACTGCTCCACTGTATGGTCTGTTAGATCTATCAGTCTACTAAAAGGTTTTGTCATGAATAAGTTTTATGGTGCCAGTTTGAATTTCTATCAAATTAAAATCAAATCTAATAATCTGATGGTTAAACGTCTTTTTGCAAGTCAGGAATAAGTTTAGTTTAATGTAGGTCTTTTTTGTAAGTTTAATGCCTTTTTTGGGAGATTTTAAAGGAATGTTTGGGAGATTAAACAAACACACACATACACACACACATACATACATACACATACGTACACACATACATACATATATATATATATATATATATATATATATATATATATATATATATATATATATATATATATATATATATATATATATATACATACATTGACATAAGAGAACATTATGACTTTTGATTTGAGGATTTGGTTGGCCCTAAAAGAGAAGCTTATGTTCCCAAAGCTGAACCTATTAAAATGGCACAGGTGACAGGTTGTAGGTTAGGTTCATAAACTTATCAGGATGATAAAATTTGAATGTTAAATGTTTAAAATAATTTGAATTCTGCAAGTACACAGTTAACATAATTTTAATTCATTTTCATATGCATGCCAAACCAAAACATCAAACCAACCAAAGGTCTCTCTATATCAAGTGAATTCATATTTGACTGAGATTGAGTTATGACTTCAGTCTGCTCCTATGATCATCACTAAAGCGCAGCCTTACTGCCCCCCCCTCCAAAAAAAATCCCCCAACCCTCGTAGCCCCACATATTAGTGCAGAAATTGACATACAAAAGAAGAAGAAGTGTGGGAATTTTGAATTTGTCCAGGGTTGCGATACACCATAACATCAACTTTTTTCTTGTAAAAAGCATACCTCAACCATTTGCGTCGTACAGTGCACTGATTTTTACATTGCATCTCAATGCGTTATCAACAATCAAGTTTATTAAACTAAGACGGGGTTACTGTTGAGCTTTCTACACCTTACAAGACACCAAAGTTTAGTGATTTGTACACTTTTTCAAAAAGTTTATAACACGTCTACCTTTTAAAATTCCTCATGGAATCAGGAACACATGTTTCAGGACCCACTTGATATGCATCTAAGGTTTATGATGGATCAAACTGTTTACAGAAAGTGCTTTTTTTTTTTTTTGGAAGGCAAAAACCTTTTTTTTAAATAAAAAAAAATAGATAAGTTTGCTTCAAAGGTGCACCTCTGCTGGTAATTGAAGAAGTTTGAAAATAGTTTCCGTCGGATAATCTTTTTAGAAAATCGATTTCACAATTCCAACCCGAAAGTGGAAAGGAATTGACGATATGATATGAAAGTTACACAGGTAAATGCTAAAGTTGTATAAATGTTATTAGACTCACCGAAGACATCTTGTATTGCTGTTTGAAATGAATTTACAGGAAGCATTTATGTGTGCTTACAATTCGAAATGTAATTCTTACTTTTCATCGTGGTACTCTAATATTTTTTTATTATTAAAATCTACGTTTCCTCTTCTGGTATAATGTGTTTGGTTTATCATTATGTATTCTTTTTCATGATGAGATTCTTTTATTATTATGTGATTTTTTTTCTTCTTCCTTTAAGTGCACGATAACTTCAAGATACTGTTCTGAATGCCCTGTGGACTTCCTTGCCAATGTGGATGTGTGTCCTTCATAGGAATACATTCACTTTGTGAAATACAATCTGCAGGTTAACAGCTGTGTGTTCATTCGTTTTCGTTCTCTCGTTCTCTCGTTCTCTCATTCTCCATCACTCTCTCCATCTCTCTCTCTCTCTCACATTATCCAGATGCATTTTCGGTAAGTAGAATACCTGGACCTTCTCCTACCCCTCACCTCCCCATGCACACACACGGTCATAAAATGTATTTGAGAATGTAGTTTCAGGAACTCTAATTTATTTTACGTTTTATGACTTAATGACACACCGTAAAGATTCAGCAAAAAAGTATTTGCTTATTTAAAATAATTGCCCAGTTAGAAATAACTACTTCAAACTGCAAGTATTATTTTACATCACAGACAAAAAGTTCAAAGTGAGTTAATAGTGGTTTTGGAAAGTTTGCTTACATGGTCATAAAATTAACAAATCCCGTTGCTCATTGTACCTTTTCCATTTTCAGGCCGGCGATGAGAAAGTCAACAAGCTCTTTAAACCATAATAATATCATTCAATCAGTCAGTCAGTTACGCAGGGGGTCCGTTAAAAATTTTTCGTTTTTTTCTCTACTCCTCCTTGGTGCCTCAATGGATAGTTTTGAAACTAAGCAAGATGATTCATGACATCGATGTGCAAAAACTACCTGAGCCCTTTTTAAAATTTCTGTCCAGGTGGTGAGATAATTAACTTAAAATGTAATTACGTGAATATCACGTACAATCTATATGCAGTGGAGCTTGGTTGGACAGCTGGCCTCACACCACCCACAATTGGAACCCAAAAAAAAAAAAAAAATCATACGTCCGCCATATTCGGAAGCCTAAGATAACTTCGGAAGTGTCGTATTCACAATCACCACGCCCTCCCTATAAGTTTTTTCCGTTCAGTGTAAAACAACCTTAGCAACTGTTAAAAGGATCATCAAGTATCAAATGGTTGGAGCCGATATGCGTCATGGGCCTTGTGAACGTAACTCCACGTATAGGCTTTAGGCCTTTGGTGTCAGCCTTTGAGCCAGTGTAATTGGAATTATCAGAGCTGTATATTCACAATGTATTATATACGCGCATAAGCAGTACGCATATTTTGTTTCATATACGTAACCCAGGTGATTTTTATTTTTGGAAGAGATCAAGGCAGTGGTCTGTTGCCTATACACTGCACAAATAAAGAGATGTGGCAGAAGAACATGTTGCACGCTTGGACCAAGATCACCT
>NC_140968.1:37858696-37908696 GCF_056783735.1 Eptatretus burgeri
ACATACATACCCCACACACACATACATACACATACATATACATTCATATACATACACACACATACTCACATACATACATATACATTCATATACATACACATACACATACATACTTACATACATATACACACATACATATACATACACATACATACACACATACATACATATACATTCATAGACATACACATACACACACATATACACACATATACATACACATACATACATACACACATACATATACATTCATACACACACATACATACTTACGTACATACACACATACATACACACAAACACACATATAATACATACATATACATACATACATACACACATACATATGCATATACATTCATATACATAAATATACATACACACAAACATACATTTACATATACATTTACATACATGCGCATACATACACACATATACATACACACATACATATACATACATACACACATCCACACATACATACATTCATACAAACACATACATACACACAAACACACATATATACATACATACATACACACATACATACATCCATACACACATACATACAGGGTATCCATAAAGTCATTGTGCAACTTTGAACTTTTATAACTTTCTGATGTGCACATGATATAAATTAGAAACAAACTAATAATGGTGCATGAAAGCATAATTACCTCTGCCACCAAATGTGGATGAAGGTTATGTTTTTGCCCCTATGAGGTCTGTTTGTGTGTGTGTGTGTCTGTCTGTCTTTGAGCAGCATATCTCAAAATGTTATGGACAGATTCAAACGAAACTTAGGGGACAGGTTGGGTGTGTGACAAGGACGAATTGATGAAATCTTCATGAAGATGTGGAACTGGATCGTAAAATTTTTTAAATTCTTCACCATTGAGAGATGGAGTCAAAAACGATATACAGCACGATATTTAACCTCCGCCATCGAAGATGGTTTCACCCCTGTGTGTTTGTTATCTTGCCAAAACGAAGTTTTTGCAAGATATGTTAGTCAGCTTGTATGTTTTTTACTTACGAAATCTAAAGATTTCGTAAGTATATTGATGCCTTCCGTTTCTGTTTGTTTGTTTGTATATTTGTTTGTTTGTTTGTTTGTAGGCATGATAACTCGAGAACGGAAGAAGCTACCAATGTCACATTACACCACCTGATTCAGGAGGGTGATGGCAAGTGCTGATTAGATTTTGGTCGAAATTGGTCAAAGTTCAAGGTCACAGTGAGGTCAAATATTCGATTTTTGATGGTTTGGTACAGATAACTCGAGAACGGAAGAAGCTACCAATGTCAAATTACACCACGTGATTCAGGAGGCTGATGGCTAGTGCTGATTAGATTTTGTTCAAAATCGGTCAAAGGTCAAGGTCACAGTGAGGTCAAACATCCAAAAAAGATAACTCGAGAACGGAAGAAGCTTCCAATGTCAAATTACACCACGTGATTCAGGAGGGTGGTGGCTCGCGCTGATTAGATTTTGGTCAAAATCGGTCAAAGGTCAAGGTCACAGTGAGGTCAAATATTCGATTTTTGATGGTTTGGTACAGATAACTCGAGAACGGAAGAAGCTACCAATGTCAAATTGCACCACGTGATTCAGGAGGGTGATGGCTAGTGCTGATTAGATTTTGGTCAAAATCGGTCAACGGTCAAGGTCACAGTGAGGTCAAACATAATTCCGTAAATTCATGTGGAGAAATGGAATATTTTTCCTTCGCTCGACGTTACAAGTTCGTTTTAACTTCGATTTTAATATTGCCTTCGGTTTTTGCGATCGCTTAGGACGCTTAAAACTCGGTTTTCGAAATTCTGGTAAAAATCGGATGTTTTGGAGACGTTTTAAGATTGTATAAAAAATATTTCACTCGACGCGTCACGGGTCGTCACGTGATGCAGTGCACTCGAGCAGACGCGTCGTTGAGTTACGTTAAGGTATAATATAATTTGGTGGAGAAATCGAGATTTTTGCTTCGGTCGGCGTTACGATTTTTGATGGTTTGATACAGAATCATCGTAGAAACTTCTGGTTTGCGTCGCTACCTTCTCAAGAGACAGCTTTTATTCGACAAGGTCAGAGGTCAAGTTGACGATTTCGTAAATACCAGTCTATGACTGCTTGTTTGTTTGTTTGTAGGCACGATAACTCGAGAACGGAAGAAGCTACCAATGTCAAATTACACCACGTGATTCAGGAGGCTGATGGCTAGTGCTGATTAGATTTTGGTCAAAATTGGTCAAAGTTCAAGGTCACGGTGAGGTCAAATATTCGATTTTTGATGGTTTGGTACAGATAACTCGAGAACGAAGAAGCTTCCAATGTCAAATTACACCACTTGATTCAGGAGGCTGATGGCTAGTGCTGATTAGATTTTGGTCAAAATCGGTCAAAGGTCAAGGTCACAGTGAGGTCAAACATCCAAAAAATGATAACTTGGGAACGGAAGAAGCTACCAATGTCGAATTACACCACGTCATTCAGGAGGGTGGTGGCTCGCGCTGATTCGATTTTGGTCAAAATCGGTCAAAGGTCAAGGTCACATTGAGGTCAAACATCCAAAACATTCGATTTTTGATGGTTTGGTACAGAATCATCGTAGAAACTTCTGGTTTGCGTCGCTACCTTCTCTCGAGACAGCTTTTAGTAGACAAGGTCAGAGGTCAAGTTGACGATTTCGTAAGTACCAGTCTATGACTGCTTGTTTTTTTTGTTTGTCTGTAATCACGTATAAAAAATTCTGCAGAGCACAGTTATCATTGGAAATTTTTGTAACTTCGCCTATCAGAGGCCTATAGAAGTCCCTTTCAGCGCATAAAAATTTGAAGGTCAAGGTCACTTTGTCGCAAATCAGGGGAGTCGACGAAACCCTTATTTTTTGAGTAATTTTGATCGGATCATCTTCAAACTTCATGGGAATATATTTCATGGTCTGGCGCTCAGCTGATTAATTTTTGGTGGCGATTGGCCTTGACCTTCATATGTTTTTTTGTTTGTTTGTTTTTTTTTTTGTCTGTAATCACGGATAAATCAATCTGCAGAGCACAGTTATCATTGGAAATTTTTGTAACTTCGCATATCAGAGGCCTATAGAGGTCCCTTTCAGCGCATAAAACTTTGAAGGTAAAGGTCAAAGGTCAAGGTCACTGTCGCAAATCAGGGGAGTCGACGAAACCCTTATTTTTTGAGTAATTTTAATCAAATCGTCTCCAAATTTTATGGGAATGTAGTATATGGTCTGGCGCTCAGCTGATTACTTTTTGGTGGCGATTGGCCTTGACCTTCATGGTTAGCGCCTGAGGTCAAACATATTTGACCCCAAGGTCAAATTTTCAAGTTTTAGGAACTATATCGTGTCGTACCTCAAATTGTACACCTCGATAAGTGCTTTCTAGATATGTCAAGCTTGAGACATTATGACGTCATTTGGTGACGTTATGAGGCAAACACATATTTTTCATGGTTACTCTGTTGAACGATTCTCATCGGAATCTCTCGTGGGCAGATATTCCTCAAGGAGTCGCTCCTGGTGGATAGCAGCTCGGTTCACCTCAGTGTGACCTTCAAGAAGTCACACGTGGTCACCTTTTGGCAAGATACGGGTCACCCTGCGGGTGACATTGGTTTATTACTTACGAAATCTAAAGATTTTGTAAGTATATTAATGACTTCCGTTTCTGTTTGTTTGTTTGTTTGTTTGTATGTTTGTTTGTTTGTTTGTTTGTAGGCACGATAACTCGAGAACGGAAGAAGCTACCAATGTCAAATTGCACCACGTGATTCAGGAGGGTGCTGGCTAGTGCTGATTAGATTTTGGTCAAAATCGGTCAAAGGTCAAGGTCGCATTGAGGTCAAACATCCAAAAAATGATAACTCGAGAACGGAAGAAGCTACCAATGTCAAATTACACCACGTGATTCAGGAGGGTGGTGGCTAGCGCTGATTAGATTTTGGTCAAAATCGGTCAAAGGTCAAGGTCACAGTGAGGTCAAACATAATTCCGTAAATTCATGTGGAGAAATGGAGTATTTTTGCTTCGGTCGACGTTACGAGTTCGTTTTAACTTCGATTTTAATTTTGTCTTCGGTTTTTGCGATCGCTTGGGACGCTTAACACTCGGTTGTCGAAATTCTGGTAAAAATCGGATGTTGTGGAGACGTTTTAAGATTGTATAAAAAATATTTCACTCGCCGCATCGCGGCTCGTCACGTGGTGCAGCGCGCTCGAGCAGACGCGTCGTTGAGTCACGTAAAGGTTTTGCGTGTGCGCGCTGATGGTGTTTTCGATAAAGATGGTGTTTAAAAGTCATTTTTTATCCCAATAAAGGTTATCGTCGCATGCCTGACTCGCTAAGCCGTCGGATTATGTAAAGATTTTTGTTGGATGGCCGAATATTACCGTTTTGTGACTTTGATAAAATAATATTAAATAATTGCGTGGAGAAATGGAGATTTGTGCTTCGGTCGACGTTACGATTTTTGATGGTTTGGTGCAGAATCATCGTAGAAACTTCTGATTTGTGTCGCTACCTTCCCTCGAGACAGCTTTTATTAGACAAGGTCAGAGGTCAAGTTGACGATTTCGTGAGTACCAGTCTATGACTATTTCGTACGTATTTTGATGACTTCCGTCATGTGTGTGTGTGTGTGTGTGTGTGTGTGTGTGTGTGTGTTTGTGTGTGTGTGTGTGTGTGTGTATATATGTGTGTGTGTGTGTGTGTGTGTGTGTGTGTGTGTGTGTGTGTGTGTGTGTGTGTGTGTGTGTGTGTGTTTGTGTGTTTGTTTGTAGGCACGATAACTCGAGAACAGAAGAAGCCACCAATGTCAAATTACACCACGTGATTCAGGAGGGTGATGGCTTGTGCTGATTAGATTTTGGTCAAAATCGGTCAAAGGTCATGATCACAGTGAGGTCAAACATTCGATTTTTGATGGTTTGGTAGAGAATCATCGTAGAAACTTCTGGTTTGCGTCGCTACCTTCTTTCAAGACAGCTTTTATTAGACAAGGTCAGAGGTCAAGTTGACGATTTCGTAAGTACCAGTCTATGACTGCTTGTTTGTTTGTGAACAGTATTACGGAAAAACTCCTCGACGGATTTCGACGATAGTTGGTGGGGGGGGGGGGTAGGTATGTTCCAAGGATCATGCCATTAGATTTTGGACCTGGTCTAAAGTCCAATATGGCCGCTATGGCAGCCATTTTGAAAAAATATCTGAATTGTTTTTTGTATTTCTACATGTTTTAAGTGATTTCCAACCCCCCCCCCCAAAAAAAAAAATTGTTAGAGAAAAAAAAAAAGAAAATTTTGCAACTTTTTTTTCAACAAAATTTCGATTTTTTTTTTTTTTTGCATTTCTACATGTTATGAGTGATTTCCAACCCCCCCCCCCCCCCAAAAAAAAAAAATTGTTAGAGAAAAAAAAAAAGAAAATTTTGCAACTTTTTTTTCAACAAAATTTCGATTTTTTTTTTTTTTTGCATTTCTACATGTTATGAGTGATTTCCAACAAAAAACATGCCAAAATTATAATTGCGGCTGATTTTGGAACTTCAGGTGGATATACCCACGTAAACTCAATTTGTCTCAAGGAATCTAGTTATTACGAATTAATTGAGCATGTAAAAGGGAAAGTTGCAAACTATAACTCTGTGAGCACTGTTGACCTCAAATTGAATGAATAGGATATCAGGTTCACTTGAGTGACCCAGCAGTATTGGCGGCGGAGGTTTTGCACTCTACCGAGTGCTCCCCCTCTAGTTAAGAATTATATCCTCCAATGTCTACCTCAACGTCCTTAATAATTATACACTACTGTCATTATACACATTCGTGCCAAGTGAATCATTTTTTTTGAACCCCCCCCCCCCCTTGTAAGTTTTATCAACTGTTTGTGAGGCTTTAATTACTGCACTTTATTAACACTGATGCAGTGGAGGTTACACACACAAAGATACACACAACACAAACGACTATGGTGCAGGAGGAGGCCATTCGGCTCATTATGCCTGCCCAAAGTTGCAAAGTAACCCTGGTGTCGTCACCAATCAACACATAAACTACCTACCATCCACACAAGCCAATTTCCCATACACCTCTATCTTCAATGCATATAGGGGCCTATCCAAATCCCATTTAAACCTATCCATCCCCTCTGCTGCCACTACCATTCCTGGGAGACCATTCCACACATTAACCACTCTCTGACTGAAAGACCCCTGTCTTAAAATTGTCCTAACTCTCATCTTGTTTACCTTGAAGCTATGGCCCCTGGTCCTAACACTTGACACTCTGCTGAAAAACTCCACGGCATCTATCTTGTCCACACTCTACATTCTCTTAAAAACATCTCAATCAAATCCCCTCGCAATCACTTCCATTCCAATGCATAAAGTCCTGTCTCCTTCAAACGTTCGTCATAGCTAAGTCTCGCTAACCCTGGAATCAATCGAGTTGCTTGATACTGTACCTGTTCCATGGCAGCCATTTTCCTCCTCGGATATGGTGTGTACTATTACTTGTATTATCAGAAGTTAAATATGACTTGCTTCAAACATTTATTGGGGCCAAAATTGAATCACAGCTATCTATATTTACAGATGCAATATCAATATTTAAGCCCAGGCAGGTGCGTTTGCTGCTCTGATCCCAAACTGTGATTCATGATACCAGTGATCCCAAGTTGAAATCCCATACACTGTGCTGTGTTTTCTCTTTTCTCCTATTGCCCTTCGTGTTTACTGATGGCCCCTAACATCCTTGGTCGGCATGCCATTTATCTACAATCTTCTTCATGAGCATTAGATCATGAAACAATAAAAAAACAAAACCAAAGTGGACATGGTAAATTACCAGACTCAGCGGTGTGATAGAGCATCTATACCGAGTTTGGGAGATCGGTGGATCGAACCCCGGTCGAGTGATACCAAAAACTTTTTTAAAATGGTATGTGTTGCTTCCTTGCTTAATGTTCAGCATTTAACAGGATAAGAGCACAGGAAATGCCCAAAGGTTGGCATCCATGGGGAGGAGGAAATGCGGCGCCATTGGTGTGGCATCGCTTATACCCCAGAGTACCCCGATAAGTGACGGCACTTCCCCTAAGCTCAGTGGCTGTTTGTCTCATGTAACAGTCCTGTGTTGTGTCTCATGTATATCTCTGTATGTCCACGCGCGTGACGTGTGTGTGGCAGCTGCACTACGAGCCTTAGATCCTGCAAAAATTTTTTTTTACCATGTAACCAACTTAGTCCCAATGAGAAAAGAATAATCAAACTGTTGAGTTTAACAAGGGGCAGTCGAAATGTTGTTTTTTTTCTCCCCAACCATGAAAAGAATGGTCCTGCACCAGCTAACTCAATCACAGATAAATAGTTCTTTCCCATGTAGTTTCTCTCGGCAGTCGCAGATGTTTTCCCAGCGGTGAGTGAATTTGGTAACAGTCCTATTGAAATTGGAGTTGTGTTTTGTTCACTGAACTTCCTCCAAACAATGAAAAACCTTTTTTGATTAGCCCTCTTACAGAGTCGTGCATTTGCATTAAACCTGGAAACTCCAGTTGTATCAACCGTCTTACTTACAAGCATCGCGGTCACTCGTAATGCTCGATACCATTTCACCCAGGGTGTTTCCAGTTTGGTTCCATTCGCAGGAAATTAGGCACAAAACATTCTTTCTCGTGCGAACACATTCCATAGCTGCTGCAAGTGCTGTGCTTTTGGCTCTTTCTGCGACGGAGCCCAGAACTGATCCGTGTATAAATGTGATGCTGACTGGCCGCCGTCCAGTAATTGGACTCCCACTCTTGTATTGCTGAGAAGTCGTAAAGAAAGAAAATCTTCCCTTCTTTTTCCCTCGTTGCTAAAATATTAGATCATCCAATGTCTTGCTCATGAGGTCAATAAGATCGAAACAGCGATGTATGTAAAAAGTGAAGATTCGCTGAAGACAAAGATTGTTCAAGGAGAATGGAGTTTGTATTTGATGGTGCATGATGAGAATAACAGATGATGATGATGAGTCAGTGTGGCATACACTTAACTCCTTGGAAGTTCTGTCTGAGAGGGCAATTTAAAAATGCTCAATGCTGAAGTGTCATTGAAATTTTATTTTTTACAAAGTCGAGGCTCATGGGAAAGCTAGAACATAGAACGCATCAGGATGTAACTGTAACCAAACAGGATGAACAGGAGAAGGAGGGACGGGGGGGGGGGACACATTAACAGCGGAGTTGAGGGACAAAATAGGAGTCGATTTGGACAAATAAGGGGTATGGTGGTGGAAAAGATGGATCATGCAGTTGCAAACTCTCAGGAAAGAAGAACTGCCAGCTTGGGTGGGGAATTTTTTTTTTTGGGGGGGGGGGGGTGATGGGGGTAGAAAAGATCATGGTTTTGCATGGGGGATGATCTGAGATGGTGGTGAACACTGAACAGCTATCTTGTAGACAATTAAAGTATATGGGATGTTTGTACGGATTATTCAAATTCTCCATTTCAGCAAGGCTGGAACTGCAGTTGTTGTGTCGATGGAACACAACAATGACCAACACAATGTTGTTGGTGAAGCGTACCCATGGCAAGCAAGACTTGAGGCTAAATAATTTCTCACTGACCTATGCAAACTTCAATGTTGACTAGATATTATACAAATACTGTACAGTTGTTATTGACTTTATCAGTCATCATTGCTGATGTAAATGTGTTTTTGCTGAACCAAACACCCTGCAGGTGTCACTGACACAACAACAGGTGTAATTTGACATGTTTTATTGGACAGTCATGCTGCAAGATTTCAGTATTATTGTCAAATCGTTATTGCACAGTAAAATCATAAACAGCACTCGGTTGAGCGCATACCTTTGTCAGGCTGAATAGTTTACTTTTTGTATTCCATTGATAGGCCGGATCTGGATCTGGACCTGAACCTGAACCAAAATCGAATCGGCTTGGTCTTGTCACCTAACCAACTCATCCACCTTGTTTCACTCAAAGCCGTCCATAACTTTTTGAGATATCGTGCTATACAAAAAATATCGTTTTGGCGCTATTTCTTAATGGTGAAGCAGCATCACTTTAACAAATTCTAGTTTCCGCATCCGGATCCATATCTTCCACAAAATCGAATCAATTCGTCCTTGTCACACACCCAACTTGCTCAGCAGATTTCATACGAGTCCGTCCATAACTTTTAGAAATATACTGCTCACAGACAGAAAAACAAACAGGGGTGAATACGTAACCTCCATCCACCTTCGGTGGAGGAGGTAACCAGAGTTCACGGAACACCTAACTGTGTGCAGTCTTAAGAAAAAGTGCATGTAAACGGTCTTTTAACCTGTTACTTTGTGTTTTTGAGCATGATCTATATTTCCTACAATTTGGTCTGAATCTCAATATTGCCCAACGCTGAGAGTGCGAGCAGAAAATTTGATTGCTTGAGATGGTGTAGAATGTCGTAATATTTTGTCGAAGTACCTCTAAACTGTAGAGGTTTTTAGAACTGCCAACAAGATGATTTGTGTTTTACAGTGTTTATATAATTCAACTGAACTGTTAAAATAAATGTTTTAAAGGTTGTAAAAAAAAAAACAACAACATTTGGGACGTTTACCGCCGTCAATGCAACGTCTTTTACACCACCTTATTTAAAACGTTTTTCGAAAAGCAATTGGTTCACGCTTTCTGTCTCCAGATGTCAGTTTTACGTCAAATCAGAGCCAACGTATTGCTAAACTGCAGTTTCGTTTTCCGATTCATGTTGAAAGGATACATCGAATTAAAATGAAGTTGTTCCTCCATCACAAACTGACGTTTGTCGACAGATGGACAGACAGACAGAGTGAACCAATTGCGAAAGCCCACCCGAGGCAAGGTTATTAATTATTTATTACAAGAGACGGCAAAAAAAAGGCTTGCACTTCCCTGTTGTGAATGCAGCACATGGCTGCACAGGTCACATCGCAGCTGTGTTGCTGATGCAGTGCCCCCGATAGTTTTGAGCAGGAATTTGTAACTTGTTTCGGGAGCCAGCAATAGCTCGCCTGGACATTGTGGGATCTTTACACGACTACCAATTAATGCCACCAGATGGGACTCCTAGCTTAACGTCCATGTTTTATTGGACATAGAATTTAAAAATAAAAAAAGATCTCTCAATCAGTCACCTCTATCTCCATCTCCATCTCCATCTCCATCTCCATCTCCATCTCCATCTCCATCTCCATCTCCATCTCCATCTCCATCTCCATCTCCATCTCCATCTCCATCTCTCTCTCTCTCTCTCTCTCTCTCTCTCTCTCTCTCTCTCTCTCTCTCTCTCTCTCTCTCTCTCTCTCTCTCTCTCTCTCTCTGTGTCACCTCCACATCACCCAGAATCAAAAGAAATTAGATCTGAGGGACAGCACACAAAACCCTGCCTCACCCTGCTTGTGAAACCCTCAGTCGGATGGGCGTTAAGAAGGGTGTACCATCTGCGACCTTTAGCTAGTGGATCTTAAGGATCCCTCGCTATGTTTCTCAACGAATGGGCGAATTATCTCCAGCACCTTGGACCAATTACAAATGCCTACCTATAACAAATCAGCTGCAGTTGAATATCATGCCTCACCAATTCGTGAAAGACTTTGACCAAATCTTTCCCTGGCTAACCCTACAAGGTTGGGATAATTGCTCCTGTTACTGAGGACCACATAGTTGTTGTGGCAGCAAAGTGTACTTGAAACACTCATCGTGGATTGCACGACCCTGAATGGTTCACACACTGCATGGTCTGATCTGTTCAGCTTTTCTCGGTGTTTGTGAAACGAAACTTGATGAATGGACGACAGATGAAACAAACATCTTGGTGATTCATTTCATTGTTTTGACAAGGAGAATTTTTTTTTCTCTTTGCTGGAAATGAAAAAAACAAAGGAATTCAAGTGATTGTCCTCCAAACCAACGATTTTCGTTCTCAAACAAATGGACCAATTATTACGTTTCCAAAAGAACCTGATCAGGTTTCAACGTTTAAAGTTTTAAAATGTACACGTGAAAGATTTTCACGAACTTGGATATACTTCTGCTTTTTGTCTGTTTGTTGATTACAAGGATGACTAACAGGGTTCTATTTTCGTTATTTTCCATGTTATAATAATCAGTGCAATCTCTGGGTTGTTTTATGCGAGTCAACATTGAAAATTTAAAAATGTGTGTGTGTGTGTGTGTGTGTGTGTGTGTGTGTGTGTGTGTGTGTGTGTGTGCGTGTGTGTGTGTGTGTGTGTGTGTGTGTACTAGCAGGGTATGCTGATACATTGTTAGCAATAACGAACAGTCCCTCCCCATTGTCTCAGGTCGCTCACCTGCATTTATTTTTTCTTGTTTTTTTTGGAAAATATATTTATTTATATTTTCATTTACGGACGTTTTCCAACGATTCCGTGAATTTTTCCGGTGTACCGGCTTCGGTGAACATCGGTATGCAAAATTTCAGCTTTCAACGTCACCCAGAAGGTACTGATCTTTAATATCAGTCAGTGAGTGAGTCAGTGAGTCAGTCAGAGTCAATCAGTCAATAAGTCAGTAAGAGCTTTATATACATATATATTGTTAAGGATTCAGCGACGGAGGGATTCTCAACCCACTCTGGCCGTCTCCGGGATATATAACGCGGACGGCTCAGCACAGGCCTTGGGTCATGCTCCTTCAATCGCGATACCAACGTAATCCTTGTACCTTGCCAGTTGGGGAAATAGAACCCCTGGTTACAGATAAGACTGGTTTTGTCAGATGCCGAGCGTTTTCTGCCAGTCTGTAACCATTTTGGTTTTATATATGAATCAAACGGATCGTTCCTCGACGCGACACAAATTAATCCATAGCGGCAACTTCATACGAATTAACCAGATTTATTGGGGAACATCGGGGATCACAACACAAGCAAAATTCACGACAATGTTTTTATTAACAATCCTCAACCCGTTCTTAACTCGGGAACCACGGACTACAGGTTTCGAGGGGTCGCTACTGAGATATGCCTTAAACAACGTGCAGGCCGGCCGGCGTATCCGGCAACAAATATGCCGGCGTATCCTCTCCTGCCTTCCCGCCTCGAAGCCCGACTTCCCAACTCTGTCCTCTCAGTTTCTCCGTGCAGGCCGCCTCTCCCACTGCCCCAAAAAGGCCGAATCGACATACAGGCAGCCTCTCTTACGTTCGCTCACTTCGAAACACGAGCACCCTCTCAACCGACTGCAGTTTTCCGAACTCCCAAACTGAACTTGTTCACGAGGTCTTTGCTTGCTCTCTCGTTCCACGAGCACGCCTCTCAGCGACTATTTCCACACACTCCGAACTGAAGTTGTTCACGAGGTCTTTTCTTGCTCTCTCGTTTGCTCGCTTCGACACACGAGCACGCCTTCGTTTCTCTCTCGTTTTCTCCTTCGACACACGAGCACATCTTCCTCAGCGACTATTTCCAAAACTGAACCCTTTTTCTCTCTTTTACAGTTTTCTTATGTTTGCTCGCTTCGAACCACTCGCTCCTCCCCCTTCAAACCACTCGCTCCTCCCCCTTTTCGAAGCTGACAAGCTCCTCCCCTTAGCTCCACCTCCTCCCCTTGGCCACACCCTCCCAGCCGACTGGGCGGGGCCTATTGTCCATAGAGGGGAGGAAGAAGAGGGATCCCTCGTTCCACCACCACCACACAAACAATAAACAGCCTCTTACATCTCCCGACACACATATAACATCCATTTTACCAAACAACCTATCTATACATGCATTTAATGGGGGATCTGAGCTAATCCTATATTTATTAGTCCAATAAGGGCCATTTCCATAACAATATATTGTTGCGGATTCGCGCCCGCCGGCGTGCGAACGGCCACGTAACTCGAATCGCGGCACGTCGCCCACCGGACGGACAATCCAGTCGTGGCCCTCTCGGACTAACGCCGGGAACCAGTCACGGGTGGACCTTTCGGCCTCACCACGATCGTGCCAATCGGCCCCCCGCGTGGGATAGGGTTGCTCGCCAAATTCGACCTACCTAAGTACCCACACGGAGGGTAGACCGGGCGATCGCACCTCGCCGCAGGTCGACTTCGGACACGGGCCACTTTAAGCGACCCGTTCCGTACTATCGGGATAACCGAGCGGTGTTATCGTCGGCCTCGACGGTTTGATTAATTATCGGGCGTATTCAGCCCACTACCAACCCTTTACGTGAAGTAAGATGGAGATTCAATGAAAGAAAAGATGAAGCGAAACGGGAAAACAGTTCAACATAATTCACATTTATTTCGCGATGGCACACGGAAAGCACACATATACAATTACACCAAAAGCAAATGTAAAAGGAGAAGAAACACACAATATTACACAAAAAGCAAATATAAAAGAAGAAGACAATGCAGAGCTATCCGACTACCGAGCACACGGCAACACTTATACAATTTTACTTCACAGACGGCGCCGACAACACATATACCCAAAGCAAAAGAAAAGGACCACCCTCAAGGATGAGGCGGGCCTGGGGCCGAGACCGCGTCGGGCCTACCCGTCTGATGATGAGACGCAAAGTGGCGGTGGCGCCCCAACTCCGCGGGCCTCGCGGACAGTGTCTGGTAGGGGGTGGGAAAGGGGCCCCCTTGTCGCACTATCTCAGCGCGGGGGGGGAACAGGAGGGGGGGTTGTTGATGCTCGGGGGAAAGGAGGATATCTCCCTGTCTCGGGTCCCGCGACGAGCGTCTCCACCACGACCTCGGTCGCGCCGCCGGCCTCTCCCTCCGCAGCTCCCCGACTCCGACGCGAGCACCCCCTCAACCGCCTTCGCCGCCACCGCCTCTCCACAGCTTCGTCCGATCGCCCTCTCCGTCTCCTCTCTTGACTCGTCCCAACTCTTCACTGGCTCCGCGAACTCCCAACTGCGAACTGCCGAACGCGCCCCTTGGCTTCGCCCCTTCACCTTTGACTCTTTACCTCCGACCCTTCACCTCTCACTGGCTCCCCATTGGACCGAGGAAAAGTGGGCGTGAATGCTTTTTGATCCATGAATTTGCATATAGCGACCGCACTCCAACGCCCTGGAGGCGGGGCCAAATCGCCCCACGCTCACCGATAGGACGTAACAGAAGTGGGCGTGAGTCGTTTTTGATCCGTTTTCTTCGGAAAGTCTGTGATGTTTCTGAACACGCTGCTCGGTGCGCGCCCTGCACGAGTCCAGTATCGGTGCCCACAAGTGGCGCAAGAATGGTGGTGATACGATGGTGGCGAGTTGTGACGGTGAAGGTCGTGGCTGTTGTCGTGAAGCGGCGTTGTGGTTGGTGGTTGTTGTGTGATGGCTGTTGAGACGTGGTTGGTGGTGGTAGTAATGGCGGCTGGTCCAAAATAAAGATAGTAAAAGAAAAACGGCTATCTAAAAGGGTCGCAGCCCGCATGAATGACATTTATTCCCTCTAAACAACGGGTTTGGGCCTAACTACACATATACTTACAGAGATATCTCACCTAAGGGACCTGAATGGTGGTTTGTGAATTTCGTCAACCACAACACTACCCCTCCCCTTTTTACAGACTCGTCCCGAGTCGTCAAATTTTCGTGTGCCATCATGTGTAGTTTTCCCCGAGTACATTTTACCTACGGATCCCTGAGTGCGACATTCATGGTATTCGTGTCCCCAAAATAAATAACCTGAGGGCTGAGTAACTACCTAAACAAACTCACTCACACGGACGACTTAAATAAAATTGCCGGCGCTAAGACATACATGCCGGGGGCGCACTCATATTTACAGTACATCTTAACCTTAACTTACAAATTTTACACTAAACCATGGCCCAGGATCAATGAACTCTGCAAAAAGAAAGCAGTTAGCAGGGAGCCAGGCTGCTCGCATGCAGTCTCTGACTCAAACAATGCAGGTGACAGGGAACGTGGCCGGCTGTTCACACGCAGTCCAAGGCCTTCCCTTTTGAACTGAACGCAGTGAACCACAACGGTGCATGGGCTGCACAAACGCAGTCTCCGTGCCAGCTCAAGTGGCACACGCAATGAACACAACGGATGGATGGATGGACACAAACACGGTGCACGGGCCGCCACTGCAGGCCCGTGTTGTAGCTGCCAACAGGGCAGTTCTTGCAACTTACAAACTGTTGCCTTGATCCTTGCGCACATGGCAATGAACAGGGGGGGGGGGGCAAAGCAAAAATTGAACAGGGCTGGTGAACAGGGGCAGTGGGCATGGCATGGCAAAGGTAGCAGGCAAACACAGCCCGCAGAAGAAGGCCGCTGCAGGCAAACACAGCCGGCAGACGAACTGGCCGGCACAGGCCTCGAAGCACAGCAGCTGCAGACGATCCAGCCGGCACAGGCCTTGCAGCAAAACAACAGCTGCCGATGAAGTGGGCCGGCCTTTGCCTTGCAGCAACGCAGCCAGCAGATGAAGCTGGCCAGCCTTTGCCGTTCAGTGGAGGTTGGTGGAGGGAGTGCGGTGGTGCTGGCCACTCGGAAGGCGGGCTCGGACCTACCCTACGGTCTCCCTCCCAACCTATCGCCTTTGCCTGTCATTGTCTATACCCACTCCCTTAATTTGTCAAACCCCAATTTAGCCCCAACTTATTTTTTTATTATTATTATTTTTTTTTTTTACTTCCCCACTATAAATCGTCCCCTAACCCCCTTTATCGTCTTTGTTCGGCTAACCTATCCTGTCACCTAGCCTACTCCCAACCCCTACGTTCCCTTCCCGGAGGGGAATAAGGGAGAGCTAACATCCTGTGTCGAGGCCCAACGAAGCCTCAGGATGGCCTCCCCAGAGTTCAGCGATCTATAACACAAAGTGGGTCCAGCGGCCCAAAACGAGAGCCAGGGGATGGATGGTGCGGAGGGGTACACTTCCTAATCTAGCCTAACCATTAACTGTTAAACTACCCCGGGGCTTTCAACAAGCGCCTCTCGCTTAAACTACTGGTTCTAACAACCCAGATTCCCGTCGCCTGTGTTGGTGTCCTCACAATTTCGGGCCTCGCCCCCCAATTTTCTCTCCGTGCCCTCACACGGTCTCATGGCTGGGACACGTGGCCCCCTTTGGCAGGCACGACCCTCTGCCGAATCTCCAGCTATTGCACCCCCGGGCACTACACTGCCTCCGAGCCTACCAGCTCCCTAAACACCGGGGAGTGCCCCCCATGGCACCTCCCCTGAAACGCACACGTGGCAGGCTGGCTTCCCAGGCCCCTTTCCGAGGGTCACCCGTGCCCACAACACTGCCCACGCGGCTAATGGCGCCCCGGGCCCCCGCACCAAGCAGGCACACCCGTGCCCACTACGCTATCCCGGCCCCCCCATGGGCCCTTGGCCTACTACGGCCGACTAGCCTGGTGCCCGGGGTACCCACTCAGCGATACTCACCTTTCGCAGCCACGCTCCCAGCCCGTCAACAGGGCTCCTGCACCCCTCAAAACGGGTTTCGAGCCTACACTCCCACCAACAACAAAACGACCTCCATTTTGTAAATTTGACTAACCCCCTAACTCAGTCTACACTGACCCCGGGGGTCCCTTGGGCGGGAGTCACTCCTCCCCCCAATCACTCATCGCACCATGCATTCCCCATTCGCTCCACTCACACAGACCCGCTGGCCTCACTCACTCAACAAGTACTCACCTCACAACTCACCAACTCTTCAACACACACACCGCTGAACTCTGCCATCCTCCTAACTACCTCCCCTAACTAACTCGTGCTCCCACGTCGTCCCTTAAACTACAGCACGTTCCTTTTAACACTACGTAGCTAAACTACGTCAACTCTACACATCCACTGTCAGTCACTGTCTTCAAATCTCTAAAATAACTTTTATTTCCCCACCTAAAGCTCATCTAAATCCCTCTAACTAATCCATTCCACGGACTCCATGAGGACTTACCCCTGCCCCATGAAGTCGGTCTAACTAAGCTAACCCTTCCCCCTAACTAGTTTCCATCCTGTGCCCCGGTCAAGGGGGTCTTCCACCCCTTGCCCAGGAATCCTGTGCACCCAAAAGTGAGGCTTGCTTTTTTTTTTTTTTTCCTTTCTTTACATGCGCAGCACCAGCGCGGCAACTCACAGCTCGCGCACTTTGCACCTGCCCGTGACGTCATGCAGCTGCACGTGTACCTCGTCCCTCCTTGGACGGTACCATCCGGCAGGGATACCCCTCCTGCCGGATTCCAACCCCACGTGCAGCCATGACGTCACCGTGCGCATAAAAAAAACACAAGCCCCACGTCTCGAGGGGTTCCCCACGCGAACACATGTGCCTTGCCCGTTGGAGCTTAACACACACGATCGCGTGGAGAACCCGTCCGGTCCAAATCCGTTTACCTGCCTAAACTTTGTCCGTCCGCGGGATCGGCAAATCCACCGCTGGCGTTTCCGGACCGGGACTTCACTCTCGCAAGCGAGCACGTGGGGGCCTCGTGCGTTGCACAGCACGGACCTCGTGCTCAATGCTGGGTGAACCCGGCACGGTGCCCGAAACAACTACAGCCGCTACTCGGCTTTCTTTCTTCTCATGTCGCCGTCGTAGTCTCCATTCCACCCACGCACAACTGCGTGTTACGACGCTCACACTCCATTCCATTACATTCACCCCGGGAGACGCGGCTGCATGTTCACACATGCCCATCGACATCTCCCTTACATACCGCTCTCTCACACACACGGTCTCCCTTGCACTCGGCCGTTCACTCACGCATGCCATCTCCCTCGCACACGTGGCTCCACTCACTCGCGGCCTTCCACTCACGCATGCCATTACCCTTGCACAAACCACACCACTCACACACGCGGGGGCACTCACCCGCGGTGCCTCATCCACACACCGTGCCTCACTCACACACCGTGCCTCACTCACACACGCGGGGGCACTCAACCGCGGTGTTTCATCCATACTGGCCGTTTCATCCACACACACGGCCTCTTCCACTTGCTGTGCCCCTTTTACACACGGCGTGCTGGGAAGCACGTACTCCGGCACAATCGCCACCACACCACTCACACACGGGGTCGCTTCCACACACGGGGTCTTTGTCACCCCTTGCACCACACACACAGGGACAACCACACTGGGGATCCGTGTCCCCACAAGGGTCTCCGGGGCCTCTTTACCCCCCAAGCTCTCCGTGCACCTGTCCACAGCACTCCTCCCCTCGACCTCGCAAAGCACGACCGAACTCACCTGGTCGTGACTCGCCTCAAGGGGGCATACTCCCTCCCCTCGTTCCTGGAGGAGGCTATCCAGCTGCTCGCACTGGGTCTCTACCCAGTCCGCGAGCTCACCCCCATTATCCTCCACTACCTCCGTGTGTGTGTGTGCGTCACTTACCCCGTCTTCATCGTGCAGTCTTCCCTCTATCGTTCCCATCTCCCGTGTCTCTGCCAACTCAGTCACCTCTTCACCCTTTACCTCCCTTGTCTCAACTATCATTTCCGTCTCTTCCCTTGTTATCTCCCTCGTGCACGTCTCCGTCACCCCAATTAGTTTGTCCCTCTCGGTTACCGTCACTTTTTCTGTCACGACCCTCGCCCAACACGCCCCCCGAATTATTTTTTTCTTACCCGCCTCCACCGCGGGCCCGACAGCCGTTGCACCCCCTCCCAGCTCGTTCGCTCCTACACGTGGAGTCGCCATTTTTAGCTCCCTGGTCACTGCCTTCATGCCCGCCTGCAGGCATCGGCCCATGTTCTGCGTCTCACCCCACAGCTTTTTCGTTTCTTCCTTCATTTGCTTGTTCATGCCTTTCATTTCGTTTATAATTTCAGTTGTGTTTGCATCCATCTTTTCGATCATTTGTTGTGTATTCGCATCCATCTTTTGTGTATTCGCATCCATCTTTTGTGTATTCGCATCCATCCTCGTTGTCATTGCCGCCAGCATGGCGAATAGCTGGGCCATGTCGGGTGCGCTTGGGTGAGCCGTTTCGGCAAAGATCGGGGGGTTTTGGCGGAGGGGGGGGGGGAAGGGAGGTGTCATACACCGCGGCCGCTGCCGCACCTTTTTCGGGTTCTGGGCTCAGTTGGGGGAGTTCATGTTCCTGCACAATCATCATTTCCTGCACGGGGATTTCATCCTGAGCCATGGATTCTACACATTCTACATCCATTTCTAATACCCCCGGCTCCCGCTCGCCTTGAGACGCCATCTTATTTCTCGTGAAGGGTTAATTTAGCTCGCTCGTAATTTGGAGGGAATCGGGGGTCGCTCCTCTCACCCCTGGACCGATTCCCGTGAATTTAGCTGGAGACAGGAGAGTCCGTTTTCCCGTTCTCCGATACCAGTGCCGCGAGGAGGGCGATGAGTTTATATCGCACGACCTGACACCAGTGTTGCGGATTCGCGCCCGCCGGCGTGCGAACGGCCACGTAACTCGAATCGCGGCACGTCGCCCACCGGACGGACAATCCAGTCGTGACCCTCTCGGACTAACGCCGGGAACCAGTCACGGGTGGACCTTTCGGCCTCACCACGATCGTGCCAATCGCCCCCCCGCGTGGGATAGGGTTGCTCGCCAAATTCGACCTACCTAAGTACCCACACGGAGGGTAGACCGGGCGATCGCACCTCGCCGCAGGTCGACTTCGGACACGGGCCACTTTAAGCGACCCGTTCCGTACTATCGGGATAACCGAGCGGTGTTATCGTCGGCCTCGACGGTTTGATTAATTATCGGGCGTATTCAGCCCACTACCAACCCTTTACGTGAAGTAAGATGGAGATTCAATGAAAGAAAAGACGAAGCGAAACGGGAAAACAGTTCAACATAATTCACATTTATTTCGCGATGGCACACGGAAAGCACACATATACAATTACACCAAAAGCAAATGTAAAAGGGGAAGAAACACACAATATTACACAAAAAGCAAATATAAAAGAAGAAGACAATGCAGAGCTATCCGACTACCGAGCACACGGCAACACTTATACAATTTTACTTCACAGACGGCGCCGACAACACATATACCCAAAGCAAAAGAAAAGGACCACCCTCAAGGATGAGGCGGGCCTGGGGCCGAGACCGCGTCGGGCCTACCCGTCTGATGATGAGACGCAAAGTGGCGGTGGCGCCCCAACTCCGTGGGCCTCGCGGACAGTGTCTGGTAGGGGGTGGGAAAGGGGCCCCCTTGTCGCACTATCTCAGCGCGGGGGGGGGAGAAACAGGAGGGGGGGGTTGTTGATGCTCGGGGGAAAGGAGGATATCTCCCTGTCTCGGGTCCCGCGACGAGCGTCTCCACCACGACCTCGGTCGCGCCGCCGGCCTCTCCCTCCGCAGCTCCCCGACTCCGACGCGAGCACCCCCTCAACCGCCTTCGCCGCCGCCGCATCTCCACAGCTTCGTCCGATCGCCCTCTCCGTCTCCTCTCTTGACTCGTCCCAACTCTTCACTGGCTCCGCGAACTCCCAACTGCGAACTGCCGAACGCGGCCCCTTGGCTTCGCCCCTTCACCTTTGACTCTTTACCTCCGACCCTTCACCTCTCACTGGCTCCCCATTGGACCGAGGAAAAGTGGGCGTGAATGCTTTTTGATCCATGAATTTGCATATCGCGACCGCACTCCAACGCCCTGGAGGCGGGGCCAAATCGCCCCACGCTCACCGATAGGACGTAACAGAAGTGGGCGTGAGTCGTTTTTGATCCGTTTTCTTCGGAAAGTCTGTGATGTTTCTGAACACGCTGCTCGGTGCGCGCCCTGCACGAGTCCAGTATCGGTGCCCACAAGTGGCGCAAGAATGGTGGTGATACGATGGTGGCGAGTTGTGACAGTAAAGGTCGTGGCTGTTGTCGTGAAGCGGCGTTGTGTTTGGTGGTTGTTGTGTGATGGCTGTTGAGATGTGGTTGGTGGTGGTAGTAATGGCGGCTGGTCCAAAATAAAGATAGTAAAAGAAAAACGGCTATCTAAAAGGGTCGCAGCCCGCATGAATGACATTTATTCCCTCTAAACAACGGGTTTGGGCCTAACTACACATATACTTACAGAGATATCTCACTTAAGGGACCTGAATGGTGGTTTGTGAATTTCGTCAACCACAACAATATATATATATATATATATATATATATATATATATATATATATATATATATATATATATATATATATATATATATATATATATATATATATATATACAGTATATACATATAGACCCACTCACATCTCTCACCTGTAAATGGAGGGAATGGCAGAAAGCAACCATGAGTCTTTGTGTTTCATTTATATGTTGATTGCTTTTGGACATTTGCACATGGCACATGCTTGGGAGCCTCATTGGGATGGATTTCTGTCTGCACTTCCGCTGATGATTCGCCAATAAGCGATGAAACCGGTTAGGCAGTTGAAGGGGAGTGTAGAATTGGGATTCTCATTTGTGTACTATTTGTGAACGTCTTTGCAGCTGTGGAGGAACTCGGGGAATGGTTTGAAAGGGTTTGGGAAGCACTTCAGGGAGGGGCTTCAAAATCAAATCGCCAGCATTTTGTTTGCTCCATATGTGAGCCACCAGAAGGCCCACATTTTCTTACTCTCTCACGGCTTTATCTTAACTCTTAATTTGATATCTGACTGCATTTTTCATGGCCGCCAAGATGGTTTAAGACTAGGGTGCAAAAAACGGGAAGAAAATTGGATGAAAATTAGCATTTTTAGACAGAATTTCATTTCAAGTGAAATTAAGGCCTGTAATATAAAATCCATTCAGATTCCCTCACAGCTTCAATTTCAAATCTTGGAGCACTCTAAGCTTCGATTTCTACAAGCTTCCATGGCGATACTGCAGCACCGTTCTCTGTGGGAACATCTCCGGAGTTAGGAAGGCAAAATAAATTAGATGATGAGAATGAGGAAAAAATGTTTTCAGTTGTTACAAAGCAATGAATCGCTCCATCACGGCAAGATATACGAGAGGTACACACGCCCGCTCGAAGATGTCTCGCCTGGGTTTTAATCCCAACCCAGCTATAAACTGTCATCCCAGTGTTTCACCAATGTGTGTGCCTTCTCTTGGATGGATGTTAAATTGGATATCACATCTGCCAGACTCCCCCCCTCTCCACCTCCTCACTCTCCCCTCCCATCACTTTTCAACCCCTCACCTCTCTCTCTCTCCCCCCTCTCTCTCGCCCCCTGCTGGCTGTTGGCGAGTCGAGTGGAGTGTCATGGCGGCTGTATGATCTTGGTGAGCTGTGATCTGCCCTGTTTTTTGCCTTTCTATCCCCTTTCGCATCGTTTTTCACCTCCTTTCCTTTGTTTCCTTCTACGCATCGTTATTTGTGCTCCCACCCTCTCCTCTTCCCTCCCCTCTTTGTTAGACCTCGCGCTCCGGCCTTCCCTCGCGCCGTCACCCCACCCCACCCCGCCCATCTGTCCTTGTTATTTCACGGTTTGGCCTTCGGTTCATCTCTTCCCTCCCCATCCCCTTGTTTTCTCCTCGCATCCCTTTTCCCCGAGATAGAGAGAGAAAGAGCCCACAGCTTCTTGTGGATTGCTTTTAGTTGGCGGCCCATCCCGGCCCTTCAACTGATCGTTTTTTTTTCCTCACTGTCGCTGTGTTTATTTCCTTTGGAAACCTGTCTCGGCTCGTATTTAATTACTGCACGAGAGCAATCACCCCTCCTCCCCTCTCCTAAACATGACTTCGTTTTCCCGTTATTCGGCATTTGAAGCATTAACAAGAAAACATGGCGTCGTCTGTGTCCCGTCCGACGACGTCAGCGTTGAGGATGTCGTTATCGCCACAGGAAACATAGGGGGTAGTGACAAAGTTTGTGCAGCCTCACGAATGAACAAACGTGTGGTAATCTTCGTGTCTGAGACAGAACTGGTTCACGAAATCGTATCGACCGGACTATCAACAGATGACGGACATTTCCTGCTCGTCTCCCCTCTGGACACTCCGGCCATGAAGGTCATGATCTCGAACACTCCTCCTTTCCTGAAGAATCAGACGCTGATCTCCGAACTATCTCGTTTAGTTAGGTAATGTGGTTTCTCAGATCACTATGTTACTTTTACGTAGCCAGGACGATCGGACGAAGCATGTGATGTATTTTCGGAGACAAGCTTATGTGGTGCTTGTGGTGTAGCCTGCGGGCATGCAGGGCGGGGCATGATGATGGGAGGAGGGGTCGGTGTGGTCATCGGGTCTGCAAGGGATATAAGGTGTGCGCGCCGCCTGAGGCGTTGTAGTAATGCTGGAGTCGCCCGGCTCGTGAGTGTGCTGAATACGCAATAAAGGAGAGCCGTGGGCAAAGTACGCCCGCGCTCGCGCTTGTGCAACACAGCCCGGCTCGACTGTTCCTCCGCATCGTGTCTGCCTGCTAAGCATCTTCTATCAGTACACCACAGTTGGCTGACGAGGATCTTCGGATCGGCGTGTGCAGGGCGGCAAATAACCCGTGCGGTTCCAGGTTACGGAGCCAAGGGTCTCGCCAGCACGAGCATGGCAGAAGGTCGGGGCACGGCGCAAGGGCGCGTACCCGTTTTCGGGGGAGATGAATTCGAGTTGTTTTCTGAACAGTTGGGTTGCTACTTTCGCGCGAATGATGTAGATGATGCAGAGAAACGCAAGGCGATCTTGCTCGCCTCGCTATCAACGGAGCACTACCGGCTGCTGAGTGATTTGGTGGCTCCAAATAAGCCCAGTGATGACGGGCTATCGTTTCAGGACATCGTGGCGAAAATGAAGACCCACTTGGCACCAGAGAAGTCGTTGCATCTCGCGCGGTTCCAGTTCGATCACCTTGCTAAGGGTGGCGAGGAGCGCGTTGCAGACTTCGTAGCACGGGTGAAGCATTCGGCTGTGCCTTGCAAGTTCACGACAGAGGAGCGTCCGGCACGGCTCAGAGATCGTTTTATTTCTGGTCTGCGAGACGCAAAGATGGTGGCAGCAATCCTGCGGTTGACCGACATCACATTCGACTCGGCGGTCGGGACTGCTTCGTCTGTCGAGCAGACACTCACGGATGTCCGCACCATCGCTGGCCAGGGCGTAATGAGTAGCTCCAGCTGGGGCATGTCGGCTGATCCCGAGGTCCACGCGGTGACCGCGCAGGTGCCGCAGGTCGCGCAGCCCGGAGTCCGCGCGATGACTCAAGTGCCGCAGGTCGCACGCGCGCCTGGCGGTGCGGGACGAGGGCGCGCACCGCAGCACGGTCGCACCGGGAGCGAAGTGGCTTTCCAGGGGTGCTGGGGGTGTGGGGGTCCGCACCTGCGACAAATGTGCCCGTATAAGAACACCGTGTGTTTGCATTGTCACAAGGTGGGACATTTGAAGCGTGTGTCGGATGGCGGGGGCCTCCGTTGGGGTCTTGGATGACGAGGTGCGGGAGGTCCCCAGTGACCTGGAGATCGGCCTGCAACCGGGGCATGGCGATGCCGGCGGGCCGGAGCAGGAGATGCAACCACGGTTGAGTCTGTTTTCCGTTGGTTCGGAGATGACGACGCCGTTCACGGTGGAGGTCGAAGTGAATGGCGAGCCGACCGTGTTTTGCGTGGACACCGGGGCTGCGGTGTCGGTCATGGGTGAGCAGGCGGCTCGTGGTCTTCGCGGTGTTCGCCTGGTCAAGACGGCCTTGTCGCTGTACACGTACACCGGTGAAGCGATTGCACCGCTTGCGAGGGCCGACGTCTCAGTGCGCTACCGAGGTCGACGCGCCCGGCTCTCGGTGTTCGTGGTGCGAGGGGAGGGGCCCGCCCTGTTGGGTCGGGACTGGCTGGTGCACCTCGGGCTGGATCTCCGGTTCGTACCTCCAGGTGTGCCAGTGCTCTCTTCGATGCCTTCGTCGAGTACCGAGGGCGAGGTTCTGGCGGCGGGAGCCGCGTCGATGCAACGGGAGTGGCCGTTCGTTGCTGCCTGCGGCGGTGATGTACGGTTCGGGAGCGGCGAGAGCCGTATCAGCTCTCGCGATGAGTTCCCGCGCTTCGGCAGCGTTCGTGAGGCAATGTGCGCCGGTGTTGTTCGGGCAGCTTCAACAGGTTGCGGTGAGCCCGTGGCGTTACAGGGAGTCGCGAGTCACAACATCGAGTCGACAACCAAGAGACGGACTCGTGATGTGGGTTGTGGGTTGCTGTTCATTGCATATGTGTTTTTCCTTGCTCTAGTGATGCAGTTTAACGTTGTTGAAATAAATGCCAGCAGTTCCCGTGTGAGAGTGGGTTTGGCGGAGATCAATCAATGGGATTTGTATTATGATCAATGTGATGTGGTGGCTTTGGGAGCGGTGGTGGCGAATAAAAAGGTTGGGTTGGCCTTCCATTGTCCCGGGCCGCGGGTAGTTGCTTTGTCATGTGCTGGGATTTTATCAAAAGAACGCGCTGTATGGAAAAATGAGTCTGCAATGGTTCGAATGATGTTCGTAGTGATTTATAAGGAGCCTATGATTGAAGTGTGGTTTAAATGGAATTGCTACCGTCTAACTGCCGTGTGGGTCTCGGAGATCGACTCAGAGCCAAGACTGGTGCGCTGGTCGGCGTTACCCCCACCTCTGATTGCGGGCGCAGCTCTCTGTGTTCGCTCAAGGCCGTTTAGACGGGCGTTGGCGTCTCAACTGATTGTGGTGCGTGGGTTGTTTTGGAGCAGTGAGTGCGTCCAGCCAGCGGTGCTGTTCAGCGCCCCCATCCAAGGTCAATCGAGGCTGGCGCTGGCGCCACGGCTTCCAGACAGCAGGCTTCCGGCCTCGGAATGTTTATCTGCGTCAGGTCTGCCTGGGGGTAGTGGGCCGGAGGCGTTTGATGGTGCCGGGGGAGGTTTGCTCGCTCGGGAGGTCGCCGCGACCTCGCCGAGGGCCATGTAAGCATGAGCCACCTGGGGGCGTTTTCGCTGTGTAGTGCTGCTGTGCTTCTCCAGTAGCTCGCTTCCACGCATTATATGATGTGATGTGCTGTTATACTTCGCTGTTTTCATTTTTTGTGCCTTGTCTGCTATTATACCGAAGTCCTTCGTGTTGTTTATGCTTATTATGATGGTGATCATTTAATAATCATAGTTTTAGGAGGGAGGAGTGTGGTGTAGCCTGCGGGCATGCAGGGCGTGGCATGATTATGGGAGGAGGGGTCGGCGTGGTCATCTGGTCTGCAAGGGATATAAGGTGTGCGCGCCGCTTGAGGCGTTGTAGTAATGCTGGAGTCGCCCGGCTCGTGAGTGTGCTGAATACACAATAAAGGAGAGCCGCGGGCAAAGTACGCCCGCGCTCGCGCTTGTGCAACACAGCCTGGCTCGACTGTTCCTCCGCATCGTGTCTGCCTGCTAAGCATCTTCTATCAGTACACCACAGTGCTTCCTCCCTCTAACGCTGGAAGAACCTTGAACATCGTTTTAAAACTCAAAATTGATAATCATGATTACCAAGTCTACGTAACCACTGACACCCTGAAATGTTTCGAATGTCGTAATTTCAGACACTTGAAACGATGAAACAAACCTCGGCAACAAGAATACGTCTTCTCCTTCTCCTTCTCCTTCTCCTTCTCCTTCTCCTTCTCCTTCTCCTTCTCCTTCTCCTTCTCCTTCTCCTCCTCCTCCTCCTCCTCCCGTGTCCGGTAATAAGGCCTAGTCCCCTCAGTCCGATAGTCTAAACAGCAAAATGAATGTTTGGGATGGTTTCACCGTCGTTTCATCAAGGAAGAGAAAGACTTTACCTGATGGTTGTTTAACCCAGAAGAAAGGAGCATTTACAAACGAGGAATCTGTCGGTAATGTTCCTGCAGTTGTGACTGACGTCACTCTACAAGGCCTACCCGGAATGGACCCGGACCCCGGTAACTACGGAATGGACCCGGACCCCGGTACCTACGGCCAACAAGTTCAGCCTACTTGCCGGTGAGGACATCAACGTCTCTCTTACAGAGACCACTTTACCTGTTATCGCAGTAAATGAAACTGTTTCACCCGTTAAAAACTCTCCTATTGTTAAGTCCATTGACGGTCATACACAGACCACTAGTGATGAACCTGCTGTCACTTTGGTAAATGTTAATCCTGTTACTGCTCCCCCTCCATCACGTGGTGAAGCTGGAAACGCAGGAAACGTTAAAATGGATGTTTTACGAGAGACCCCCAAAGTACTGTACACTCCACACCGTTGGAGGTCGATAACACCGTTACGGTTGAGGGAAGCGAGATCTCTGCATCCGCTGATGGTGTTTCCGTTTCACCAAATCCCCCGATTATTTCCGTTCCTTCACCAGGAGATGCTCCCACAATGGAGGCGCACATAGACGTGGTAACCAGTACAGATCCGTGTATCAATACTGACCACAGTATCAATATGCAGGACAGTACAAGCTTGTGTGACTCGGAAACTAAAACTGACTCTGACGAATCTGACCTGGAGGAAGCAAACAGGAACAGTCAGGTGGAAACGGTGGAGAAGTTGACCAGTCAAGGTCCTACCCCCCCCCCCCCGAACAAATAAGACTCTTCTTACAAAATACATATAGGAAACGCAATATAAACCTGACGGAATACTTTTCGGATCTACCGTCCTTCCTTGAGTGTGCTAAGGCTATCGTACGTAAACCTGACTTATTCGGTTTCCACCAGACACACTGTAACCGCTTAAAAAAACTGATTGCCAAGGTGAAAAGGGATCCTAATCAATTATCCCACTTCTGATCTTATTCTAGAGAAGCTATTATTTTCCTCATGGCCAGTTTCAAGATTGGAACAATAAATATTAATGGTGGTGGGAGTCCGCTCCGCAAGATCCAAATTAAACAGTTGGTAGAGGTCAACGGTCTTGACATAGCTTTGTTACAAGAGAGACCCATGCTGTCCGATCTGTTCAGGCTCAGTGGCAACTATTTATGGACAAGGAATGTTTCTTCAGTAATAACTCCACGTCGAAGGCAGGCATCATGTTTGTCTAAGGGAAACATTTCCATCCGTCCTGCCTTAAATTTATGAGTATTATTGATGGACACCTTGCCTCCGTGACCTTCTCCATCAATCAGGTCAAGTTCACAATTCTCAATGTGTACACTCCAAGCAAAAATGACGAGCGGATCTCCTCTTTAGCCGAACTGAGAACATTCCTGCAAACACTGGATTTGCAGACTTGTCCAATTATTGGTGGCGATTTTAACTGTACTGTTAATGCTTCATGTGACCGGAACGGGCCGGAACCCCAACCATGTACTGCAAAACTTTTTGCAAACATCATTGCGAAATATAATCTCCATGATATTTGGCGCGTGCAGCACCCTTCTGATCGGTCTAATACACGGTGTTGTTTAAACAACCACATCTCACTTCCGAAGCTTGATCGCATCAATGTTAATTCTCATTTATTACACGGAGTTTATAAATCCGATATTGTGCCTTCTGGTTTCTCCGACCATTCCCTAGCTCGAGTCTTTATTCAACTCTCTAAACCATGTCCAGAGAGCTCTCACTGGAAATTCAATAACAGTTTACAAGAAAACCTCAACTTCATTCAGGCCTTTGAATCCTTCTGGACGACTCTCCGAGAACAGAGGTTAAGCTGTTCCGTTAACCCGCTGATATGGTGGGATTTAGTAAAAACCCAAATTAAAGGGTTCTGTCAACAGTATCAGTTTTTCTCAACAAGGGCTGACCATGAAGTAAAAAAAATATTACAGTTAGAGATTTTACATCTCCAACGGGTCATCGGACAAAATAATAGTAACATACAAAAAACCTTAACTGAGAAACAGTCCTTATTAAGGGAAATAACCGAGAGGAATGCACGTGGTGCCTAAGTTCGGATGAGGGTGCGACACCTGAATGAAGCAGATGTACCAACCAACTACTTCTTTTCCTAAAGGCCCGGTCACACCTTGACATTTTAGCCAGCGATGGCAACGTGTTAAAATTTATGTAAAACGCTGGCTTACGTTGAACTTTTGATGTTTTTTTTAAAGATTTGGACGGATTCATAGCGACTTGGTCTTGTGTGTAACGCATTGGTAACTACACAGAACGTTTCGTTGTGTTATAGATAACTTATACCAATGAATGCTGAACCTGTTGTCGGCCTACACAACCGATGCCCAACGATAGTCTAACTTAGGCATAGCGCGTTGCACGCATCGCCGACGATGTCGTGACGTAGCCTATTAAAAGGCTGACGCACAACGATTCGAATCATAACTGCCGTAGAAATGGAAGGATCAACATCGCGGTCACACCTTGGCGATCTTGCCAGCGTATGCCGACGTAACAAAAAATGTGTCTAAAACGTTGGGGCACGTCGAATACGGTATGGGTAAGTTTGGTATGCGCGAGTAGAACGCTAAATACGCTATCATAAGTCGTAGTAAGTAGAGTACGTCAAGAAATTTTGAACATGTTCAAAATTTTACGACGTACTCGGCGTATGACACACGTTCCGCATGCGATGGGGATAAGTTTTACACACGATATGTGGACGCTTACACACGTCCACAAAGGCTACTTATAAGCTACTCACAAGTCGAAACACGTCGCGGTAATGTCTTTTTTACGCGAAACTTATTTCTAACTTATGTTTGACGTGCTTTGAACCAATTCTTTACGTAGCCCCAACACACATCGACGTATGTAGACGTATTCCAATGACGTCTTCCGGTCGACAAAAAAATAAATGAACGTGTTTCTAGGTTACAACTGCCATATAAAGACGTGTTCCCAGCGGTTTTGGGAATTGGTATATAAAAATGGTGTTCATAAAAGGGGAACCCAACAGTGTTTTCGAGTCCTTTTTGAGTCGATGTCCATGTCAGCAGTAACAGTATCATTATCAGTATTACTATTAGTATTAGTATTAGTAGTAGTTTGTTCATGTTGGCAGTAGTAGGTGGGTGTGAGGGGGAGGGTGTGGGTTATGATGGATCGTCCTTGCGTCCGCGTGTCCACGGGTAGGTTCATAGGCTGCCACTCAACGATTTAAATGGCTGCATCTCCACTATTGAAAGTAGACGCTTGCGCTCAACAATTTGAATTTTTTTACACTCAACGACTTTTAAACGGTACCACTCAGCTAGTTTCATTGTTTACAATGAACGATTTAAATTGCTGTCACTCACCTTTGTTTTTTGACGCTGGGGTTTGGAAATTTTAATCGTTTCTATTGAACGTGTTAAATCGCTCAAACTCCACTATTGAAAGTAGACGCTTGCACTCAACAATTGGATTTTTTTCCACTCAACGACTTTTAAACGTTACCACTCAGCTATTTTCATTGTTTACAATGAACGATTTAAATTGCTGTCACTCGCCTTTGTTTTTTTTTGTTGTTTTTGTTTTTGACGCTGGGGTTTGGAAATTTGAAACGTTTCTTCTGAACGTGTTAAAACGCTCAAACTCGACTATTTTAAATAGACGCTGCCGATGGACAATTGGAATCATAGCCAAGCTCGACATCGAAGTGTGAACATCCTCGTCATGCCGAAGAAAAGTTTGAAGAATGCTGCAAATAAGTGTCCTGGCCGTGGCCGTGGACGCTGACGCAAGGACGATCCATTATACCGACGTCTTTCAGCCTATGAGTAACTTAAAAGTAACGTCTGTCGACGTGTGGCAACGATCGCGTAACGTGCCAACAACACGTTAATCATAGGTAGGAAATAAGTTTCGGGTACTCTAAACATTACCTCGGCGTGTCTCAACTTATGATTAACTTACACGTAGCATGTGTTGACGTCTGTCAACGATCGCAGACCGTGCCTACAACTTGTGGCCAGCGTAGCGGAACGTGTGAGTCATACGCCGGCATACGTCGTGAAATTTCAAGCATGAAAAAATTTGAGGACAATCGAAAAGTACAACATTTAAAGCCAACGTACAACGACGTATGGCAACGTACTACGACGTATGCCAGCATGCTCTCAATGTTATCAAAACTTACCCATAACGTATTCAACGTGTGCCAGCGTTTTAGAAAAAAATTCAAAAATCGGCATACGTTGGCTAAAACGTCAAGGTGTGACCGGGCCTTTAGAGAAACGTCTTCCCAGTAAACAGCTTTCTCAGCTGTGATTGGCAGATTCATCCATTACCTTTGCACAATCAGAAATCAAACTTTTCGTGAAGGAATACTTTTCGAAAATGTATTCAATGGAACAAATAAATCCTGTCGGTGTCGCCTCGATCTCCGACGGCCTGCTTGTGTTGTGTGCAGATGGGCGTTCCCAACTGGAAAGACCCATTACTTTGGATGAACTTCTCCTCTCCTCACACTGCCTTCCCTTCCCCTCATGCTACCATCCCCTCACCTCACACCGCATTCTCTTCCCTTCACCTTAAATTTACCTCCTCCCCCCATTCTCCACCCCCATTGATATCTTTGGGTGGTCTCTGCATGCTATAACAACGTGCTGTTTTAACATACCCCACTTCATTCAATCCTGTAAAATACTCCCCTTCTCCACAAGTCTCCCTACCAAAAGCAAGTCCAGAAACCCCTCCCCTCACTTCTCTCCCCCATCTTCCTTGCTCACACACCCTCCAGGAGTGTATTGCGATGTTTGTTGAGGTGTCACTCTCCCTGCCTCCCTTCCTTTCTCTTCCCTCCTTCCTAGCTCCCCAACCCCTCCCTCGCTTTTCCCTCTCTCCCCTCCCTCCTCTCCCTCTCCCCCCCTTAATATTCCCATCAGCGAAGTGACAGGTTGTATTTGCTAATTTGCTTTTATATTATGCTAGCAGGGTACCAGTCACTGATGGGCTTATCGACATCTCACTTCAAATGAGCAACGTCTCTCCTCAAATGAGTGTGTGTTGGTATAAACGGGAATTCAGTGTGCAGATATTGCAGTAGGTGGAGCTGGTAACCTTGGCAACCTCATTCCATTCCACCAGCAAAGATTTCCAATCCATGCTTGTTATACCTCCGAAGTACTGCTTGGAACTGAAGGTGATACTATGAAAGCTCAGCTGGGAAACAAATTGGCATGTTTTGGGCCTACTGCCTGATTGAAGATCACCAAAGTTCTTTCCATGCAAACCGACCACCTCCAGTCACCTATCCCTCTCCACATCACTTCTTCAGTCCCCAACCTGCCTCTCTCTCTCTCTATCTCTCTCTCTCTATCTCTCTCTCTCTCTCTATCTCTCTCTCTCTCAAACCCTCTCTCTCTCAAACCCTCTCTCTCTCAAACCCTCTCTCTCTCTCTCTCTCTCTCAAACCCTCTCTCTCTCTCTCTCTCTCTCTCTCTCTCTCTCTCTCTCTCTCTCTCTCTCTCTCTCTCTCTCTCTCTCTCTCTCTCTCTCTCTCTCTCTACACGTCATAGCTTTGCTTTCGGCAATTCCATTCAGTATTTCTCACAGCATTTCATTCTGGTTTCCCATTCGATGATCCAGTCGTTTCAGTTTCACTTTGGGATATCGGTTTCGATTCGTCCACAACTTGTGATGCAACGCGAATGGTGCACAAAAAACGTCGTCAAAAACGATTTTTGGGGAATATTTTTCGATTTTCTGAAGGGTATAGAGGGGTCTAAAGTGACATAAGGGTCTTAAAAGGTCAAAAAGGTTCTAAAGTGTTTCTAGTGTCTTAGAATATGAATTGGATCTAAATGTCTGAAAGGGTCTAAGGGCAAAAGAGCAAAAGCGTGGTCTGAAGTGTCCAAATGGTCTGAAATTATCCAAAGGGTCTCAAGGTCTATAGGTCTGAAAGGTGTCAAAGATGGTCTATATGTGTATTAAAGGGTCTAATGGGTGTAGAGGGTCTAATGGGGTCTACATGCTGTACAGGGTGTAAAGGACTGAAGCTGTAGTAAATAAATGACCTCATGTTGGTAAATAAATTAACTCTGGAGTGCAACACGGCAATAATTGGCCAAATGACCTCCTCATGACTGTTGAAAACGCCTATTTAGGTGTATCGTGGTTAAAAATTCTGATCGTAGAAAGTTTTGTTGCAAATTAACTTTGGGAGCGCAAAGCAGTAAGGTCACGAGCAAAAAAACATTTTGGTTTTATAGAGATTTCTCGGTAAAGCCATGGCTCGTAGAGAAATGCTCCGTCAGAACTTCATACAAGGTTACAGGAAATCTCACTCCGAAACGTCCAAAAAGCCATTTAATAGCTTGTTTTAATATGTAACGAAAAAGGTCATTACATAATGCCTCGAGAAACATCCCCAGGTTTGGTCAGGTATGGGAGCATGCGCCGGAGCAGCGCGTCGCTGCGTTCACTCTCTGCTGCTACTCCAGGGGCCTCCGTCTGGCCATCCCCCAGATAGATGCCTGGCCCATGCCCATTTCCTTGAGATGCTGATAAACCTACTGCAACCCTGAGGCACATGGTCGGCCCATTGGCCTCCTCCATTCAGGAGGCTCCTCGCTGAGAGAATCTGGTGAGCAGGATCAGCATCAGGAAAATGGGCCACATGTCTATACAGTTGCAGCTGATGATCAAAGACTATGCAGATAACAAATCTCATTTGCAACCGCTTGTCGGACACAAAGTCCGACCAGCGATAGCCAAGGATTCTCCGAAGAGACCTGGTACCAAAGGAATTAGGTCTCTGTCTCAGATCCCTGGTCAGAGGCCAAGTCTCATATCTGTAGAGCAAGACTGGAAGCACCAAGGACCTGAAGACATGGACTTTCATCCTCCTGCATAGGTACTGACAGTGCTGCACCTCATCATCCAGTTAATCCACGAGTCCCCAGGCCCGACCCAGACATCTATTGACCTCTAGCTCACAACCAGCAGAGACATGAATAACACTGCCAAGTTAAGTGAATCTCTCCGTGACCTCAACATCCTCACCACAAACAGGCACAGACAGGATAGCAGCATCCAAGATGTCGATGAAAGCCTGGATCTTAGTATTGACCCAGGAAATCCATAATCCCAGCAGCTCGGATTCCTCATTCAGCACCTCAAGAGCCCCCAAAAGGATCTCCAGAGTCTTCGCAAAGATGACTGCATCATCTGCAAAATCAAGGTAAGAGATCTTGACATTCCCAAACGACACACTGCAGCTTGATCTATCTGACATCCTCCCGGAATCCAAGTCATGCAAGCGCTGAAAAATGTGGGGGCCAGTACACAACCCTGATGAACTCCAGTAACACCTGGAAATAAGTCGGACATGGTATCACCACATCTCACAGCACTCTCGGTACCAGAGTATAGTTCAGACATCAGATTGATCAGTTCTGTTGGCACCCCACGAAGACCAAGAATCCTCCAGAGGGCATCCTGATTCACTGACTCGAACGCTTTACAGAGATCAACATCGGCTGCAAGCAGCGCCTGTTTGTGAGAACCCAAATGGCAAGGATATGGTCAATCGTTGGCCTGTGGTGTAAAGCCTGACTGCTCTGGGCGCTGGTGCTCAAGCAGATGGTGGCAAACCCTATCAAGAATTATCCAAGCAAAGACCTTGCCCAGCACTGAAAGTAGCGTCACCCCTAAGTAGTTGCTACAGTCCTGGCGATCTCCCTTCCCTTTCCAGAGAGGGACAATGCTTTCCAGAAATGCAATGTTCGAATTCGCCTGTTAGCAGTTTGAGAATCACTTGACCACAGGTGATGCTCTACCCCCACCCCACAGATTCCTCGCACAGAGGCCTCCTGTCCACCCTTAATGCACATCCAGTTTTATGCCACAACTTCCTGAACAGCTCAGCTCTGCCATCAAGCTTGGCCCTGCGACTCTGGTAAATGGTATCCAATGTCCCTTGAGACACAAAATTATTCTTCGCCCTACGGTGAGTTCCAAGACATCCACCAGCAACAATGAGGATGGTGGTCTTGAAGGCACTCCACAACTCTTCAGGATTCCCCAAAGCACTCAGACCCCCCAAATCCCAACTCAGCCTGTTCGCAAACTTCTCAACTGCCCTCTCATCCTTGAGCTTTCCAACATCCAGCCTCGGCTGGGATAGAACCATTCTCCCACATTTAAGTTGCAATGTCAGGTCAGTATTGAGGAATTGAACACTTCGGTAGACCCTGCAGTTCTGGATCATCCTCTAGCGACCATCAACGAGCACATGGTCAATCTCCTTTACCACACCACCAGCATTGGAATACCAAGTCCAGCGATGAGCTTGTGGGCGCTGAAACCATGAACCAGCCACCCTAAGTCCATGACTTCTTGCAAAGTCAAGAAACTTTGTGCTATTCTGGATCACAGTTCCAGACCCATGGGGACCAACACATGTTTCATAACCATCCCTATCAGTTCCAGTCGAAGCATTGAGATCCCCTAAGACGAGAAGAGTTTCTCGCCTGGGGCACTGATCAACCATAGACTCGAGCGTATCGTCTGAATTGACAGTTATTTTTCATATTTGATACCATATTTGATGATCGGAGGTTACCTCCTCACCAAATATATCAGTATCCGGGTTGAAATCCAAAAGAAAATGGGCTTTTTATGAAGCATTGTATATCTGGACTACCCTTGCTGAGATGTTGACAGGTGGCACCTTGGGTGTTTATAATTAATGAATTGTGAGAAAATGACTGTTTCAACCCCCTATTTTTCACTGCACCGTCGTAAATAATGTGATCCTATAAATTTTCGTGCCAATTCACCTTAGAAGCTCAGAGGAGTGTCGTCACAAACAAACAAACATTTTGCTTTCATATATATACATACATATACAATTTCAAAGCACACCTGGGACACTGACCAAGTCTTCAGTCAAAGTCCTCAGCATCACCCCATTTCGGCCCTTCAACCTCGTTACGGTCAGCTAAGGTGGGCCAGCAGGGGCACACATGCCTCCACATGCAGCAAGTACAATTGGATGCATACGTACCCCTACCCTACCCCCCAGTCAGCATGTCACGTATTACAACAACAAAACAACATCTTCCACTCTTAGAATTCACAGCACCGAAAACATATATTGGAGAAACCAACCAACCACCCAACCTTACAACATGCAGCATTCAACAGGAAAACACACAAAACACACACAAAACAAAACAAAAAACATAACCAACCACCTAGCCTCATAACATATACTGCTCAAATCAACATCCATACCCACATCTCTCCATGTCTCTTTCACACTTTGTCACGACCCCTTTTATGGCTGAAAGAACCACCCCCAATCAATCTCAACCTACACAGTTTGACCTGCCTCCATAAACTTCCTCAAAATCCAGCGATCCGTCAAGGCAACTTTGGGCCACTCTCATAAATCCTCCTTCTTTCCATTACACACACTCCGAGTTGAGCAAGAAATGCATAAAAGGAATTTCCAATATACCCTCTACACCCCATCTCAAATGGCTGACAAATTTGCTAACCATTCTCCTGACACTCCGCTTCCAGCTCACCATACTTTCCTCTCTTCCTCTTGTGCACCTCCTCCATATTATCATTCCAAGGTACTGACAATTTCCCAAATATGACAAGCCTTGTACCTGACCAGATGACAATGTCAGGCCACAACCTTGTCACGCAGATTTCCTCCGGGAATACCATTTGTGGCTTTAGGACTGCCACCACCTGCCAATCACATGCATTTGTCAGACCTCTTGCCTTCCACCTCCTCCTCCTTCCACCTCTTACCACCTGGCCCTCTTTCACAAACAACACCTCTATCCCATGGGCCGTCTCTGCCTTCTCCACTCCCCTCTTTTTTGATCTCATCACCTCTTGTTGCACCATCTCCACTACCACCACCAGCACCACAGCCAGCACTTGATTCCACACTGACCGTAAAAAGCAATATTCGTCAAACAGCATTGCACTCCCAACCACCTCTTTACAAACCGACTCACCAAAATCTCTATCCTCTCTACATGCCCAATTGCAACATCATACATCGTCAAAGGCCACAATACTCGTGGCATTAATCCAAACTTCAAGCACAATATCACTAACTTTCCTGGCAAACCACATCCATCAATCCTTGTCAAACTTCTCAGCAGCTTGCACCCTTCCCACACTTACCTCCTCCACCCTTCCCACATCATTGAACTCCACCATATACCATCTTCCCAAGCTCTTCACAAGGGCCTCTGCCAATGATGGAACCATCTCCCCTCCCAGCTCAAACCTGTGAACTTGATCCACAACCCCTCATCTCACCACAACACTCCTCAACATTTCTTTCCTCAAAGCCCATCCTCACCCACCCCATCAACCTTTCCAATCGCTCCAGTACCTCCACAGAGACATAACAGAAGTAAATAGACACCATGATTTGAAAATAATTTATTTATTTAACATTTGAAGTACATTTGATCCATTTTAATATGTACACTAGTATTTGGTAGACTTGCCATTTGCAGATTTCAATGCTTTTAATCTTTCAGACATAGAACTAACGAGTTCTGAAATTTTCTCTTGTGGGATTTCTGCCCAGGTTTCCCGCAAAAGGTTTAGCAATTCTACCCATGATGTTGGTTTCCTGGACTTTTTCTGCACAGCTCGATCAAATGTGGTCCAGAGGTGTTCAGTGGGATTCATCTCAAGAGACTGACTTGGCCATGGATGTCGCTTGATCCCATTTCTGTCCTGCCATTCTTTGGTCTTTTTTTGCAGTGTGGCATGGAGCTCCATCTTCCATGAACAGGGTGTTGTTTTTGACCATCTGACCAGTGGAGAAGACAGGGAGACGTCCATTCTCAAGGATGGAAATATATGTCGTCGTGTTGATGTTGCCAACACACTTCACAAGCTCTGACCGACCAGTGCTCCAGATTTCTCCCCACACCATCACTGAAAAACCACCGTGTTTGACAGTTGGCTGCAATCGTTTTAAAGAAAACTCTTGACTGGGAAGTCTCCAGACCCAAACGCGTCCACTGTAAGAAAATTGAGTAAATTGGGACTCATCGGAAAAAATGACAGTTTGCCAAAACTCCAAGGGTTTGGTGGCCATCTCGTCAGCCCACTTCTTCCTCCTTTGAATGTTGGCTGGTCTAAGAAGAGGTTTTCTCCTCGCTGCTCTCCCATAGTAGCCCAGTTGATGAAGGTACCGCACGGCAGTTCTTGAGCTAACTTGGACCTCCTCTGCAACATCTGCTGCCTTGCAACAGAGTTTTCTCAATGGACCGCTTGACAGCTCAAAAACACGTTCTGAGGGCCCAGATCAACCATAACGGGAAGCTGTGGATTCCTTGCCTTTGCTGATGAATTGCACAATTACCCGACTGACCATAGAAAGCGGAATGTCAAGGTTCTGAGATATCTGACGCTGGCTGACTCCACCTTCCGATTTGCCAACAATTCATCGTCTTTGAAAATCCGAAAGCTTGTGTGCTCCCTTGGTTTGATGCATAGTTAATTGTCATACAGGATGCAGCAACTCGTTTCTGCAAAGAAATAGTTGAATATTAGTACAAATCACTGAGTAAAACTGTGTTATACAGAGGAAATGAAGAAATTTAAGGTGTCTATTTACTTCTGTCGTGTCTACTGCTCATTCAGCTTTCTGTTGGACAACTGTCAGGTCATCCATGAATGCAAACATTGCTGGCAAGCTCTGACAAGGGGTTAGCTCCACTTCTTTCCCATGTCCACTCAGAGCACGTACTGTATCAGCAACTCCACAACCAGCACAAACAAAAGAGGGGAGATGGCACGTCCCATGGGGATCAACACCTCCAACTTCTGCCACTCTGTTATGTAGGACTGTGTCGCAAACCACATCCAAAACTGATCATAATATGCCATCAGAAAATCCCTAAATCTCCGTGGCACCCAAAATAAATCCACAGCATATCTTATCAAGGCATGCAACAATGACCCATATGCATTCTCCAAGTCCAACCATACTGCTGCAACATCCTTCTTTTGCCTCTTTGTCTGCTGTAATACTTGCCAGACCATTTCCAAATTTCCACCCCTTTAATATTGCCATCAGTGAAGCGACGGGTTGTGTGTGTGTGTGTGTGTGTGTGTGTGTGTGTGTGTGTGTGTGTGTGTGTGTGTGTGTGTGTGTGTGTGTGTGTGTGTGTGTGTGTGTGTGTGTGTGTGTGTGTGTGTGTGTGTGTGTGTGTGTGTGTGTGATATATATCACACACACACACACAAACATACATACAGGTGTGACCCATTGCATTCTGTGTTTAAGGTGTGCAAAGAAACAATTTGTTGAAACAAACAGGAAAGGTGATTCTAGGGCAGAATGTAAAGATTTTGTATTCAACACCCAATCAGCCGAGACGGCTTTTCCTGGAACCCTGGCATTTGAAGATAACAAGTGATTCTCTCACAGAGGAAATGGTGAACGTCCCAGTGGCTTATGACCTCTGACTAATAGATGGCTAGAGAAACAAGAAGAACTGAAACTGAGAACTAGACAGAGGGAAGTACTACATCTAATTCCTTGTAATAAAACTACATATGCATTTATACACTGGTTTTTAACTCTTCAGAGCTCATGCTGCACATAAATATGAGACACACACAAATACACACACATACAACTTTACGAGGTGGATATCGGTCTCTGTTCCACCCCCTGAAACCCATCTACGTGAGGAAAATAGCAACTAGTAACTTGCGTGTGTGCGCACACACATGCACGCACACAAACACACATGCACAGACACACGCACACACGAAGGTGGACACCTTGAGACCTGGGAGGGCTCCGCTCCACCTTCTGTCTGAAACCCGCATATGTAGATGACAACCAACGATACACTGACCTCACTCATTCCATTACTTGTTCTTCTATAATTGGCTGGAGAATGATCAATCCGTTAAGCCTATCCCTTTTACTGGAAGATTAATTTCATTCCTTTCCCACCTGACAGACATTTCACTTGAGAAAGACAGCTAGAAGGGTCTTGTGGACACTGGCCATCAAAACGTGGAATCCTTTTTTGGAATAGAACTAGTTGAAGCAACGAATATATATATATATATATATATATATATATATATATATATATATATATATATATATATATATATATATTTTTTTTTTTCATATTTTGAAGGTCATGTGTTTGATTCCAGAAAGGCGTTCATTGATATATCCGGCTATGCCCAATCCCCTTTTCGCATGGTTGTCAGGGGGACTTGGACCTTTTATTTACTCTTGAGAAAGGTCAGTGGATGCACAGTTGCTCCACGTTGCTGATCACAACATCGAGTGACTGATTGCTGAATTAAAAGGGTTTGGAGAACTCAAAATGGATGCATGTTGTACTATTCCCAACTGCAAGTCTTTACAATATATATATATATATATATATATATATATATATATATATATATATATATATATATATATATATATATGTACACACACACACACACGCAAGGCAATGTGTGTGTGTGTGTGTCAGCGTGTGTGTTCACTCCATAACTCCAAAACTATAAAACCAAGCAGCCTGAAACTTTACATGCATAAGAAGAAAACTCCAAGGAAGAGCAAGAGTGAAAATTGGGTTTTTGGGTTAATTAAAACACCCCTTTTGAAGATAATTAACAGCCTTATTTAATTATATCATTCATCAGGCGATCCTCGGCCACCTCGCTCTCTGGGGTCTTAAGGTGTTTCATGGGTAACCTCACTGGGGTCTTGCCATTTGAAAGACCACTATGCGAAACACCATGCGAAATAAAGTGCCATGTGTTTTTGGCCTGCTCAACCATGCCTGGACTTGGAACAGGCCATAATGATTTCTTAACGGGAAAGTTTTTTTTTCACTTTTCTCACTCATATGATCGAATGCCTGTTTATCATAGGTAAGAATATAAATGAACTAGAACGGGCACTCGGTCGAGCGCATACCTTCGCCGCCGCAACTTTTTTCCGAGCACATTTGAAAAAAGTCATTTTAAAACGTCCATGACGTCACAACCGTCACTCCGATTGACGTCAAATTTGGTGTGTAACCTCCTTGAAGGCAGTCCAACAAAATGGAATGATAAACACTGAAAAATTAAAAAGTTGAAAAAATGACGTCATCTTTTGACGTCATTTTGACGCACTTCCGGGGACGTCACGTCCAATCGGGGACTACCATTCTGAAAGCTCGTAGTTCACTGAACGTTTTAACGTTGGTTTCATGTCAATAGCTCTATTAGATCTGAAGCTATGCCAACAAGTATATTTTCACCTTGAGTGTGACCTTGACCTTGACTACAGAGTTAATTGGAAAAACCTTTACATCAATAAACAGATATTTTGGTACTGATCCTAATGCCTGGATTTGGGAGACTTTGCTTTATAAATTATATAGATATTCGAATGTAAAATATCAGGACATTTTAGCCACAATTGAAAAACGTCATGTTCAAACGTCAATGACGTCATAACAGTCAGTCCGATCGAAGTCAAATTTGGTGTGTGACGTCCTTAAGGTAATTCCTACAAAACGGTATGATCAAAACTGATGAGATTGAAAATTTACGTCATCTTGTGACGTCATTTAGACGCACTTCCGATGACGTTACGTCAAATCCGACACTACATATCCGAAAGGTATCTCGTCATGGAACAATATGGTGGTAGTTGCATGTCGATAGCTGTATTATGAAGGAAGGTATGCTCAAAAGTGTTTTTGACCTTTTCATGACCTTGACCTTTGACCCGATCGCTCCCAAAATCTAATCAAATCGTCCTTGGATACTCACGAATCATCCCACCAAATTTCATGCAATTCGGTTTAATACTCTCTGAGTTATGCGAATAACAAACACACATATTCACAAATAAATAAATACACAGCGACCAAAACATAACCTTTCGCAGGATGCGAAGGTAAAAAAAATGCAGGTGAGTGACCCGAGACAATGGGGAAGCATGGCACAATGTGTAAACATACACCACTCGGCTAACATGTATATATATATATATATATATATATCTCATTCTAACCAATGAGTCGCTAACTGACTCACTGACTGATATTAAACATCGGTACCTTCCGGGTGACAGAAATCTGAAATTTTGCGTGCTAATGGACATTGCCACCATTACACTGGCAAAAATCACAGAACCATCATAAAGTATCTATCAATGAAAATACTGTATAAGTAAATGAAAATAAATAAATGATAAAAAAATGAAAAAAAGGAAGGTGAGCGACCCGAGACAATGGGAAACATGGTAATTTGTGTGCTGACGGACATTGAAGCCGATACATCAGCAAAAATCACAGAACTGTCAGAAAGCATCCAATGAAAATATAAATAAATTTTTTTAAAGAAAAAAAACAAATGCAGGTGAGCGAACCAAGACAATGAGGAAACATGGTTTGTTATTGCTTTCAACATGTAAGCATACCCCGCAAGTCGAATATATAAAGCTCATTCTAACCACTGACTCACTCACTGATGTTGAAGTTCGGTACCTTCCGGGTGATAAAGAAAGCTGAAATTTTACGTGCCAATGGACATCGAAGCCGATACACTGGGGAAAATCACAGAACTGAAGGAAAGCATTCGTAAATGAAAATATAAATAAATGAGAAAAAAAATGCAGGTGAGTGACCCGAGACAATGGGGAAGCACGGTTCATTATTGCTTACAATGTGAAAGCATACCCTGCTAGTATGTATTTATATATATATATATATATATATATATATATATATATATATATATATATATATATATATATATATACACATATATATCTCATTCTAAACACTGACTCATTGACTGTTATGAATGTTCAGTACCTTCTGGGTGGCATACAGTAGAAAGCTGAAATTTAGCCTGCAGATGTACATTGAAGCCCATACAATGGAAAGAATCATAGAACCATTGGAAACCGTCCGTAATTGAAAACATAAATAAATGAAAATAAATAAATGGGTAAAACATGGAAAAAATAAATGCAGGTAAGCGATCCCAGACAATGGGGAAGCATGGTAATGTTGCACGCCGACGGACATCGAAGCCATTGCACCGGGAAAAGTCACAGAACCATCAGTAAGTGTCCGTAAATGAAAATAAATGAATAAAAATAGATGTGGGTAAGCAAGCCGAGACAATGGGGAAGCGTGGCTTGTTGTTGTCTACAATGTGTAAGCATTCCCTCCTTGTATGTGTGTGTATATATATATATATATATATATATATATATATATATATATATATATATATATATATATATATATATATATATATATATATATATATATATATATATATATATATATATACCGATAGCATTTGCCTCTCCCCAACAAAGGATTTTGACTATCCACACATCCATTGAGAGCACCTTTCACTGTCCATTTTATTGTTTTTGAAGAAACAAGAACACCTGCACTTTAATCTCAGTCATTCGCAACATTTTGATTGGATTGTCGTCTATCATGTATGAAACATATCCTCAAGTACTCAACATCATTTTTACAGAGTTTTGCCCTTTTTTTGACAACTTTTCTTGTCACCAGTACCGTTCATGCTGAAACTATGAACTTGGGCTGCAATCTACAGCATGGAATAGCCTTCACTTTCACTTTCATTTCCCAAGTCTTGTCATGTGATATTTCCTTCCCAGGATCCATAATATTCATCACATTCACCATACCATATCACCACCCATGTACATACCTTTGTAGTCCTTGTCTAGGTGTGGTACTTTCTAATTGCTTGCATGACAACCAATCACAGTGTACTACATCACCACGTGATCTACTATGGAGTATTTCATTTTTACCTCTGCCACCAAAGGTGGAGAGAGATTATGTTTTTACCCCTGTTTGTCTGTTTGTCTCTGTCTGTCTGTGTGTGAACATTATATCGAAAAAGTTGCAGACAGATTCGGACGAAATGTGATGGATTAGTTGGCTTGGTGACAAGGAATAAATGACGAGATTTTGGTTCAGGTCTGGATTCAGATCCGGCCTATTAGTGGGATACAAATCGTATGGCGGAGGTACGCGCTCTTCTGAGTGTCATTCTCGTTACACATGAGATGTGATTCTATCACATGTTATTTGTATTTCATACTTAGTTTTCCCTCTTTTAACAATTATTTTCAATACTGTGTCAAATACCCACATATATATATATATATATATATATATATATATATATATATATATATATATATATATACATACATATACATACATATATATATATATATATATATATATATATATATATATATATATTTGTACAAAATGGAACATGTATATTTACATCTGCCTTCATGGTGGTCAGTGCTGAAAACGAAACGTTAAAAACAGATTTTTAATCCAAGAAAGTGCTTTTGCAGCATCAGAATAACTGTTTACTATCACATGTCATTGCATTAATTCCAGAAAATAAACCAGATTAGTTGACTCAGATGCGAGCAGACTACCCATGAGCTGTCCTGGCATTCCCATGGGTTGTAAAAGGGATAGAGGGAGGGTTTTGAAGGCAAGTGAAATGACATCTGGAGTGGATAAAGGATTTAAAATACATTAACCAATCTCACGTTTGTTTGTGTCATTAACCTGGCATTGTTGATCAACCATTTCAATAATTTCAAACTGATTAAAGGTCATCAGCACGGATTTACCAAAAAGGAGTTGATGTTTAACAAATTTATTGGAGTTCTTCGACGCAGTTTATGACTGGGTGGATGAGAAAAGTGCGATGTATGTAATTTGTCTAGCTAGACATTCAGAAAGTATTTGATTAGTATCCACATAGAAGGCTGTTGGATAACGTGAGATCTTGTGGTGTAGCTGGTAGAATAGCAAACTAGATCGGAAACTAGATTAATGATAGGAAGTCAAGAGTAGCTGTGAATGGGAGGATGGATGTCTGGCAGAGGGGAATGCAAGTAATGCGGTACCTCAGGGAGCAGTTCTGGGACCATTATCTAAAAGTAATATAAACATTTTAAACAAGAAAAAAAGACATAAAATGTCATAGCCAACATTGTTTTAGTAATTTTGTTGTATGGAGTTAAAGGGCTAGCCCATATTTGTGTACAACTAAAATGGCCACCAGTCTACCAGTCGGCTATCTTTGATCGGATCGCAGAATCAAGTGAGGGGCAAGTGTTCGCCATTATGTACTGTGCTTGTGCTAAGTTTGAAAAAAATCGGACCATGCATGTCTGAGAAATGGTTGGGTACACGTTTTTAAGTCACAAAATGGTCAGCAGTCAGCCATCTTTGATCTGATCTCGAAAAAAAATGGAGTACATATGCAAGCCATCATTCATTATCTGGGTGCCAAGTTTGAATAACATTAGAAAATGCATGCCTGAGAAATGGTTGAGGACGTGCTCAACACCGGGGTTTTTTTTTTTTACAACTAAAATGGCTGCTAGTCGGCCATCTTGGATCTCATGTCGAAAAACAATGACGTGTGTATGTAAGCCATCATTCGTTATCTGTGTGCCAAGTTTGAACAACATCGGTAAATGCTTGTCCGAGAAATGGTTGAGGATGTGTTCAACATCTGTTTGTTTTTTTTTAAACTAAAATGGCTGTCAGTCGACTTGTCGGCTATCTTTGATCAGATCAGAAAATAAAGTTAGGGGAAAGTGTATGCCATTGTGTACTGTGCTTGTGCCAAGTTTGAAAAAAATTGGACCATGCATGTCAGAGAAATTGTTGGGGACACGCTTAAATTACAAAATGGCCGCCGGCCATCTTTGATCTGATGCTTAAAAAAAATGACGTGCGTATGTATACCATCACGTGTTGTGTCAAGTATGAATAAAAACTTGTGCCAAATACGAATTAAATTGGTCCATGCATGTCCGAAATATGGTTGCAGATGAACACACCCATGCACGTACGTAAGCACGGACACAAAAATCGAGACCAAATCCATAAGCCCCAGTTTTTGACTAATTCCAACAGGGGCTAAAAATTCAAAAGGATGTAGGGATGTTCCTTCAAAAAGTATCGTGCTGTCCATCATGTTGCCATGTAGTCAGGAAGTCATCCATTGAGATTGGTATGAAGCAGGCTATTTCTTCTGCCTCTGTTGGTTTCCTGATGTAAAATGTTCCACATATTTTGGGCAAATCGGGGGGCATCAGGACATCCCTTCTTGCAGCTATTCCTGGTTAATGATATAAAGTGCGGCTGTATTGACACTTAATATAATTGGCAAAAAAATTAGAAAAAACTGTTGGAGGAGGATGTCCATCTCAGCCCAGTTCCTGAGCATTGTACAACATTATTTCTGTGTACAAGCCGTTTGACGTAAAATACAAACCCCCATCAGCCACACACCCTCCTCCCAGTCCCCAGCATTTCTTATTCCTGGTGAAGGGACACAATTTAGATTTGAGACTGAAGAAAAGAGTCAAACAAGGGGTTTTGTGAAAGTCAATTTCAAATTATTTCAGCATTTTTTTTTTCATGCACAGTGCTTTACTCAAAGGCACATCATGTATCATATTAATCAGGACAAAACATTCACGTGAATAAAACAGCTAATTTAATTGCATTTGCCAGGAAAAAATAGTTCGGCTTTTTCAAGGCCTATCTCAAAGAAAAATGCCAAGTTACAATTCACATGATTATGACACAGAGGATACAATCAGGATGAACTTGGTCCCCATGGCAACTTACACAGTCCAATTCCACATGTCCCAATTGTAATCAACATGGCCAATTACGTAACATAATGCCCCGTTTGCGAAGGGTATTGTAATATCCTGCTTCACAGGCAGGGCATTACATTACACCTTGCCTATGGAACACCAGAATGACACTTTATAGTCAGTGTCATGAATTGAAACCAGACGAGACAGCTCAAAGACAAGTGCACTACCTCTGAGCTATCCTGGACCAAGTCTAAGCTGATGAGTCACAAAGAGTGAAACAACCTTTTTTTTTTCTTTTTTGGCTTGTAGTGGAGCTGCCACACACACATCTCGCACATGGACATACAAACAAATACACGCAACACAACACAGGACTGTTAGATGAGACAACACTAATTCCAGCAAAGAACTTACGGTCTGCATTAGTGGCAAGAGAGAATAAAATGGCTAATGTTATTCGTTGTAAAAGATCACAAAGCGCTGATGTTTCGGGCCTTACCCTTTGTCGGAGAAAAAGGGAGGGTAGGGCCCGAAACATCAGCACTTCCTGATCTTCCACATCGGATAACTTCAACCAATTTATTCTCGTGTTTTTATTCTCTAGTGCCACCAACGTGGACCGCTAGTTCTTGCTGCTGGAATTAGAAACTATTTTTGCACTTCCTGGTGACGTTGTTCGTGAGTAACAGAAATAATCGTAAAATATACATGTGCAAAAATTGGCTACAGTAACATTCTAATTTGAGAAAAGGTAGTTCATGTTATGTAAAAAAAAAAAGAAGACTTTTCTGAAATCAAATCAGAGAACATGCTCATTTACATGATCAGAGGATGATAATAGTTCCGGTTTAGTTATGGTTCATTCCGGGACATTAAACAGGCCTGTTCTGTGGACATGAAGACACCTGAGCAGTACATATTGTTCTCCAGAGTAAGCTCACAGCTTGTTCAAGTCATCGATGTGCATCAAAGGTAACAAGTCCTCGTAACAAAACCAGCTGCACATGGTTTGGCATCTTTGACAGCGTGTTGGAGAAAATCCTTAAAGCCATTGTTGTGTTGTTTTTCAGTCACTTTCCATACTTTTTCACTTTTCTGCTGAACGATGCCTTAAAGGATGATGGTAAGGTCTGTTGGCTTGTCAATGTACGACCCAGTTAACTTCCTGGACTGAATCTCATCGTGCTCATTTTATTTGAGGTCCATCATTGGCATAACATTTGCTCCTCTTCAAGGTATGTTGATAGCTTTCGCAAGTCTCTGCCAGAACCAATATTTTGTGGAAGCCTTGGTGTAGTCCGACATCGTAATGTGACGGAGAAAGTTTGGATAAGGCTTGCTTATTGGCCGATACACCACAGGAATCAGTCGTTTCTTTTGCATCCCTGTGAAGCAGACATCTGATGAATCATCGAGTACACTTTGGTAAATGGAAACTTTAAAAGAATCGATGATGGTTCAGGTGACAACATACATACTTTAAACCACATACAATAATTATCAACTACACATTTATAGCTCAAGAGTGTCTATTCATTATGCGTTTATGGTTGAAAGCAAAGGGGAAGGGGGGGGAATACAGGATTAAGCAAAGACAATGGGGGAAGATAGAGAAGAAAAAGGAAAGTGGTTGAGGGAGGATGGGGGAGAGAAGGAAAATAAAGTGGAGAGGTGTTATTAAGCTGAGGAGAGAAAAGGGATGTGTGGAATATAGAGGGAGAAGTTAAGGATGGTCATAACATTTTGCAATTTTGCATTCATAAAAACATACAGTGGCCTGCAAAAGTATTCACCTGCTCCCAATAATGCCACATTTAGATGAATTATGAATGATATAGAAACAATTTTTTCCAAATGAACTTCTTTATTTGTAACTGAAGAGATCAAACAAAACACTGTTATAGTTGAATGTGGTTACATGTCAGGAATACCTGCAAAAAGCATGTCTAAATCTAAATTCACTGGTTGTAAAAGTATTCAGCCCCTGAGGTCAACACTTGGTGGAAAAAAAAACTTTTGCAGCAATGACCGCTATGAGTCGTTTTTGGTAGGTCTCCACCAGCCTTGCACAGTGAGATTGTGAAATATTTGCCCATTCTTCATGTGAAAATTGCTCTCGTTCTGCCAAGTTTCATGGGAATCGTCGATGGACTGCAATCTTCAAGTCTCGCCTTAAATGTCCAATTGGGTCCAAGTCAGGACTTTGACTAGGCCACTGAAGAACATTTATCTTATTATTATTCAGCCACTCCAGAGTAGCTTTAGCTTCGTGCTTCAGATGATTGTCCTGCTGAAATGTGAATCTCCTACCCAGTTTCAGATTCATGGCTGACTCAAACAGGTTTTCATCAAGGATTCTCTCGTACTTTGCCCCGTCCATTGTCCCTTCTATCCTCACAAGCTTGCCAGACCCTACTGATGAAAAGCAGCTCCAGAACGTGATGCTGCCACCACCATGATTCACAGTAGGGATAGTGTTGACTGGTTGATGTGCAGTGTTCGGCTTGTGCCAGACGTGACGCTTTGAATTTCAACCAAAAAGTTCAATTTTTGTCTCTGATCACAAAACATTTCTCCACATGCCTGCAGCATCATTAAAATGCTTTTCACAAACTCCATATGAGCTGTTAGATGTGTCTTTTTCAGGAATGGCTTTTTTCTTGCCACCTGTCCAGAGAGGCCAGCTTTGTGAAGGAAACAGGATATTGTTGATTGATGAAGACTGACCCCCATCTCTGACATGGAGCCTTACAGATCTTTCAAAGTCGTTGTTGGATTCACAGTGACATCCCAAACCAGTTTCCTGTTTGCCTGGCTGCTGAGTTTGGATGGGATCTGGGTAGAGTTTGGGTGGTATGATACGTCTTCCTCTTCTTAATGATGGTTTTCATCGTACTCAAAGGGATAATGAGTGACTTTGAAATCTTCTTGTAACCCTCTCCTGAATGGTGCTTCTCCATCACTTTATATCTGACTTCTTTGTAAAGCTCCTTGATCTTCTTGCTTGCCTTGTTGGTTGACCAAGTGAGTTGCACCTTAAAAATCCTTAGGTAACTGGGGAAGCTTAATTTTAAAGTTAAACCATTGATTAAACAAGTGAAACCTATTACATATTTTGTGACCTTTCAAACAAATAATTTGCTCCCGAAGTGATTTAGGGTTATATTAATTAGGCAAAGGCTTTCAACACTGATGCAAATGAGAATCATCTCATTTTCTCTGTTATTCGAACTTATTCACATTTTATCTGCATTTTTTTTTTTTAGCTTTATCACATTGGAGTAGTTTGTGAAGACTCTATATTGTTTGATTTGAAAATATCATGAAATAAGCTCAGGTGGCATCAAAATGTGAAAACTTTGGAGGGGGAGAATAGTTTTGCAGGCCACTGTATAGCCCATCACTCTGTTGCACTGAAAATGGTGAAAACAAAGCATGGATTCCGCATAATTCAAACAGGAATACATGAAGTGGTCGCAATCTTGGGTTTTCCGAATGGCGATAATCTTTGGACATCAACACAATCTGTGGAACATAACTCTGACTCAAATCATGCGCCAATGTTCAT
>NC_140968.1:37913696-37936196 GCF_056783735.1 Eptatretus burgeri
TGTCACCCCCAGGGTGACCAGTATCTTGCCAAAATGTGAACAAGAGTGACTTATTTATTTGATTAAAGTTACTCAAAAAATAAGGGTTTCGTCGACCTTGATGCTTGACCTTTTTGTGACCTTGACCTTTGACCTTGACCTTTATATTTTCGTACGGTTAATGGTATCTCTCCAGGACCGTTGTGCATGAAATCTCAAGAGATATTGATGAGAACTGAGGAGATAAAATTTTCATGAAAAATCCGTTTTTTCGGCATGACGTCATTTGATATGTCATAGCGTCAAACTTTTGACAGATCTGGAAATCACTTATCAAGCGCTTTCATATGAGGTATTACTCGATATGGTGTCTAAGAATTCAAAATTTGACCTTGGGGTCAAAAACTTTCGACCTCCAGCGCTAACCATGAAGGTCAAGTCCGATCGCCACCAAAAATTAATCAGCTGAGCGCCAGACCATGAACTATATTCCCATGAAGTTTGAAGACGATCCGATCAAAATTACTCAAAAAATAAGGGTTTCGTCGACTCCCCTGATTTGCGACAGTGACCTTGACCTTTGACCTTGACCTTCAAAATTTTATGCGCTGAAAGGGACCTCTATAGGCCTTTGATATGCGAAGTTACAAAAATTTCCAATGATAACTGTGCTCTGCAGAGTGATCGATACGTGATGACAGAAAAAAAGAAAAAAAAAAAACATACAAGCTGACTAACATATCTTGCAAAAACTTCGTTTTGCCAAGATAATGAAATTGCTCGTTGAGCAAGGAATTGCCAGAATAAATTTCTCATATCTCCATGATCTCTCAAAAAACAAAAACCTGGAAATCAATTTGGTTCTTATAAGTCGATAGTGCTGCTGTTTAATGAGTTATAGCACTTAGTTTGGTCATGGTCATAACTTGGAAGTCAATCGGACTTGAAATGGTGTTTTTTTATCGCAATTTGAAATTTTGACCCGACCCCCCTGACATTCGACCCACGACCGCTAAGAAGGGTGTTGGTGTGACACCCCAATGAGACATATGGTTGGATGTAGTATTGGAAGATGCACATTTTGGATTTGGTTTGAAGTCGATACGACCATTTTATCGGACGTTATTGTGAAAATATGAATTTCGGCTTTTCGGTGACCTTGACCTTGACCTTGACCTTTGACCGAGATTCACCAAAAACGACAACTGTCTAAGTTGGACCATGGCCGACGTCTGTACCCAGTTTGGTCATGGTCGCTGAAACGGTGTGGCTGCAACAGGGTAAACAAACACAAACAAACAAACAGACAGACAGACAGACACAGAATGACACACACAACCGACCAACATAATTGCTGAAATCCGAAGCAATTAATGAGGTGTTGAAGCTAACCCAGATCTGTTGTGAAAGGAACTTTGGCATTCTGATTTAGTTCTTCAAATCCTCGCTCTGTTCATGCAGCAATTCTGCCATTTTTATGCAGTCCTTCCTTTTGTAAATAGACAATCATTCCTTTGGACGTTTTCTTACATTGTTTACTATAATTATTCATTCCCACGCCAAGATTCTGTAAATTGTATGTATGCGCCACCCAGTGGCCAGTGAACTGCAAACCTGTAGAAATTTGAGAGGCTTTCTTTCATGGAGCCTCATGGGGGCCAACAAAGCAGTTAACATTTGAGGAAATGTCCAAATGGGTCAAAGTGGTCAAACTCTATGCTTGATCAACACAAGCAAGTTTGATATGGCATCAGTCCCAAGACCAACTCCAATCTAATCAAATGAGATCTCAAGTAATACAGATTCTCAAAATAAAGGTTTGTTTAAAATTTGATGACAAAAGCTCAAACAGGCTCAATGGTAAATTCTCAATGGTAAATAAATAAAGAAACACAGAAGAGATTAACAACAATAACAAAAAAACCCCGCCAGCTTTTGCAGCACAGCTTATGGGCTGATGAGGATTATTTCTACTCACTGTGATTTTGCCCTTTGACATTTTGACCCAATTATTAATTCATCTCCGTTCCACCTCCTGAAACCCACCGTGTGGAGAGAGCAGTCAACAACAGCAACACACACACACACACACACACACACACACACACACACACACACACACACACACACACACACACACACACACACACACACACACACACACACACACACGATTGCAAAAACCTTGTCTCTCGCTGCAGGGGTTTGGGTTAATTAGAGTGTACAGAGTGTTTCAAAAAGATTGACACAACTTTGACTTCCTGCCATTTCTATGTTTTTTGATCTACACCGTTTTCCTTTTCAGGGTTTGGTGTTGTTATTGTGGTATTTGTTCTCTGGGATTTCTAGCTCTGTAGCTCAACTATGCCATTGACGGTGAAGCAGAAGACAAAAGTGGTGGCTCTGTGGAATGAGACTAAATCATATATAGACACCCGGCGGAAATTCTGCTGGGAATATGACCTCAGAACACGTCATGGATCCACAAATTGTGCCATTCAACATATTGTGAAACATTATGGGCACAAGGGTACAGTGCACAACTGGAGCAAGGGCAACAATGGCAAGCCAGCATTAGTAACCATGAGCCAAGCCAACATTGACGCCGTGTGGGATTCTGCAGTGGACAGTCCCAAGAAGTCCCACCGCTGGCGCTCCCCGGAGCTAGGCATCAAACCAACATCAGTCTGGCATATGCTCACTAAGGAACTGAAGCTTTTCCCAAACATCATCTCTGATGATGACATCATGAGGAATTAACTGAGTCAAGATGACATGAGAAGGAGACTTGATATGTGCAATTGCCTCAGTGACAGGATGGAGCAGGACCAAAACTGGATCAACCTGATCTGGTTCAGTGATTAAGCCCATTTACACTTGAACAGTGTCATCAACAACCACAGCAACATTTTCTGGTGGGCAGAACCACCTGAGATCACTGAGAGGTACCTGAAAGGGCCTAAGGTCACGTGGTTCTGCACCTTCAATGCCACATGGGAAATGCTAGGACCTTACTGGTTTGAGAATGACAACAGCAGGATGGTGGCGATCAATGGGGAGCACTACTGGGCCGTGCTCCAGAAGTTCCATTGTGATCTAGCCCAAAAGGTCATCCCAAACCAGCTCAGCATGTCCTGGTTTATGCAGGATGGTGCACCCCCGCATACAGCAGGTGACACCATCACTTTCCTGCGGCAGCTCTTCAGAAACCGCCTTATTGCCCTGGGTTCCACTCATGACTGGGCACCCCATAGCCCCAACTTGAACCCTCTGAACAACTGGTTTTGGGGGGGCTGCCAAGAACTTGGTCTACGCCAACCGCCCTGCCACACTGGATGATCTGAAGCAGGAGGTGTCAGACTATCTTCAGGCAGTGCCACATGAGAACCACAGGAAAATTGGACAGGACTTTGGAGTCAGGATCAATGCCTGATGAAGCGCAGAGGGGCGCACATTGAGAACGTCACTTAAAAGGATTTTGTGAAAATGCCAATTTCAGACCTTGGACTCTCACAAACTCGAGCAGTGACTCACTGTAATAGCAATCAGTAATGGAAAATACCATGTCATGAGCTTTCAAGAAATGTTTGGTTCACATTCCTGAGGTTTCTGTTTCTTTGTAAATAAACACTTAAAGTTGCATCACTCTTTTTGAAACACCCTGTACATGAATAGTTTCAACTGAGAAAAACATTCATTAGCTTATTGAAGTGTACTAATTCAGTTGAGTATCCTGTGATTCACAAAATACATCATGATTATTTTGTTCATCACTTCCTGGGGTGATGAAACAAAAATATTTCAGATAAATGTCGATGATTTCAGTGATTAAAAAAAAAAAATCATATTTTTATATCCTTTATATTTGTCAATCATAATATTAAAGCCATGCCTTAATATCATCAATTAAAAATACCCCTTGATCCTTATCAAGCATGTATTTTGATTGTAAACTCAAACAATAAGAATACGAAAGATAAATGTCGATGATTCGGTTTGCAGATGGTACCTGGTGCGAGGCTGAGAGCAAACTTGATCTGGAAATCGCACTGCTCGCTGTCCAAAAAATCATCCGATATCACGACTACCATCTTCCGGCATCTGATTCAAAAGCACAATTCATGATCTAGTGTTAAAAAGAAATTTAATCAATATCGACCTCCTTCATAAATCTCCCACTTTCCCCTTCGTCACACTACCTGGTTTCCACTTTCCTTCTGTGTTTTTTCAATGTGGATGCCTTAATCCCAGATGTAATCACTGCGGGTGTGTGCATCAAAGATACCTAGATACATCACAATGAGCTCTTTATTTTCTTTGTTTACTTACGAGGGGCAATCTTAAAGTTATATGAATTTCGATACTCACGCACAACGAAAATCATAAACCCCCCTCCCCTCGAACCCACTGATGCTCCCTGCCCTCCTCCCTCCTCCAGTGTTGCTCATGTAGGACAATTTGAATGGGAAAACAAGGCATCAAAGAGAAACAAGAAACGAATTTCAAATTGAAAAATGCTAGACATCATCATTATCTTCAACTTCACCTCACATTATCTGAAAATAAACCACTGTACTGTTTAGCCATATAATTATAAATCTTGACATGGCCCAAACCAGACCTGAAGGACGCTGCCACATTGAAAAGCGTAGCGCTTCATCGGTTGAAATCAAACTAAATTTGATCTTAAACATTTGTTAATCAACATTTAATTTTGCCTGATGAAATTGCAGATGACGTCATCATCCATTATTAAAGCCATTGATTATCATGGTGGGATAATTCTGACATTCAGGATAAAAACTAATAAATATCTGTATAGTATGCTTCAGGTGTAGTTTTCTTCGATTGTTGGCCTCGTCTTAAGACCCCTCCATTAATGATATCCGACATCGGCTATCAGACGATGACCGGTACAGTTTAAATTGTGTCTCATTCGTTTGATACCCCGTGGAACAAATATTTTGCTTAAAATAATGCAAATTAAAATGCAACCACTTTTCCATGTTGAATAAACCTTCATGGTCTTAACGATCCAGCTTTGTTTGCAGACCGCCATCTTACGTATATATTTTCAATCGATTTCAGACATATTAACATGTCCTTTTCAAAGGAAAGGAATGTGACTTTTTGATGAAATTAAGTCAATAATTACAGTTTTGCTATTTTATTGTCAGGCCAGAACAGATCTGTCACTTGCTGCAGGTACCATGTAAACCTGTACTAACCTGTTTCAATGTCGAGTTGTCGGCGACTAAACCATCTCCCCCACCAGGTTTCCTGGTGAGGAGGGTGTATGATATGGACACCCAGCAGAATTAAAAATAAAACCTGTCAAAGCGCGGAGTAGCTCCTTGTGAGCCAACGGCCATCCATATCTAGTGCCCAAAAGTGTCTGCGGACGTCCTCCTGCAGTTGCGTTACCTCTTTCTAGGAGGTTGGTGGCAGGATTTGCACTCTGGTCACCGTAAAACACTTCATTCCGCAAAACACAAAAAATGCAAATAAACCGAAAAACCCACTCTGTGAGAGTAGCGACCCTTCAAAGGGCAGCTCACTGGATGATAGGATTGGGGCAAAGCCTTCGGGACCCCCATTGTTTGATGATCGGAGGAAAAGCACGGGGTAACCTTCCTGGGTCGGATTGTGTTGGTTTGTGTCGGGGTGGTATCGAGGTGTCATTCACCAGACGGCGGTCTTCTCGGGTTAACCTGAGGTGGTCTCTTCGGGTGGGTGCCTGGAATGAACTCACTCCACGAGAGGATGATCACCTGTCTCTGCTATCATCTGTGCTCCAGCATTTCGACATCAGAATTGCAACTCTCTCTGAGATTCAGACACTAGATAGTGGTGAGATCATGGTGGGTGGTTACAACTACAACTGGTTTGGTCTCTCCGATGGCTACCATACCCAAGGAGTTGATGCCGTTGTGTCCAATAAGCTGACTCCCATGATAACTAAGATAACACTGGTCAACAAGCGTATAATGAGACTGAGCATTCATCACTCTTTTGGTGTCATTTCCCTGGTCTCTGTATATGCTCCGACTGATGCAAGTGATCTCACTGTGAAGCAAGCATTCTATGCCATGCTCGAGTCTGTGGTTCATCGGTGCCCCAGATGAGATACTCTTCTCGTCTTGGGGGATTTCAATGCATCAACTGGCACTGATAGGGATGGTTATGAGACATGTGATGGTCCCCCTTGGGTCTGGAACTGTGAACCAGAATAGCACTAAGTTCCTTGACTTTGCAAGAAGTCATGGACTTAGGGTGGCTGGTTCATCATTTTAGCGTCCACAGGCTCATCGCTGGACTTGGTATTCCAATACTGGTGGTGTGGCAAAGGGGATTGACCAAGTGCTCATTGATGGTTGCTGGAGGATGCTCCAGTACTGCAGAGTCTACTTGAGTGCTCAGTTCCTCAATACCGACAACAGCTTGTTGGAGCAACTCTGAAGTTGCAGCTCAAATCCAGGAGAATCGCACCATCCCAGGCTAGGCTGGACGTTGGCAAGCTCAAGGATGAGAGGGTAGCTGAGGAGTTTGTAAACAGGCTGAGTGGGGATTTGGGGGGTCTGGTTGTTTTGGGGGATCCTGAAGAGTTGTGGAGTGGCATCAAGACTACTTTCCTTGGTGTTGCCGGTAGTTGTCTTGGAACCCACCGTCAGGTGAAGCAGAACTTTGTCTCCCACGGGATACTGGATACCATTGACCAGAGTCGTAGGTCCAGGCTGAATGGCAGAGCTGAGCTGTTCATGGAGCTGAGGGGTAAAACTGGACGTTTGCTGATGGTGGACAAAGATGCCTATGTGCGAGGAATCTGTGAGGGGGTAGAGCATCACCTGTGGTCAAGTGATTCTCGTCCTGATTACAAAGGAATTTGTACATTGAGTTCCTCCAAGACTGTCCCTCCGTGTACTGCAGTTGGAGCAGAAGGTGGTGGATTCTTGACAGAGTAGTCTGAAGTGAAGGTATGCTGGGCCGGGTATTTTGAGCAGCTGTAACAGGCTGACCCACCGGCTGTAGAGTTGGATGTCAGGGGTGTTACTCTTCCTTTTGCAACCCTCCAATCAACTGTGAACCACCTTCATTTGTGGAAACACAGGCTGCGGTGAACCAGTTGAAAAGGGGGTAAAGCTCCTGGGATCTGTGGAATCCATGCTGAACTTCTAAAGGATGGTGTATATGCTGTGCTCGTGTCATTGCATGCAGCTCTTTGCTGCTTGGAGAACAGGCATCATCCCAACTGAATGGTAGAGAGGTTTTGTGGTCCCTCTCTGGAAAGGGAAGGGTGATCACCAGGAATGCAACAACTACCGAGGGGTGATGCTGCTCTCAGTGCTGGGCAAGGTCTTTGCTCAGATAATTCTTGATAGCATTCACTGCCATCTGCTTGGGCACCAGTACCCATAGCAGTCAAGCTTTACACCAAAGAGGTCAACAACTGACTGTATCCTTGCTCTTCAGATCCTCACCGAACACAGGCGAGAGTTTCAACAATGGCTGCTCACATCCTACATTGATCTCCACAAAACGTTTAATTCAGTGAATCAGGATGCCATCCAAAGAATTCTGGGTCTTCGTGGGGTGCCACCAAAACAGATCAATCTGATTTCTTAACTATGCTCTGGTACTGAGAGTGTTGTGGTGCCATCTCTGACTTATTTCCTGTTGTTTCTGGAGTCTATCAGAGGTGTGTACTGGCCCCCACACTTGGAATGCTTGTATGGATGGACTGGATTCTGGGAAGGATGTTGAAAAGATCAAGCTGTGGTGCATTGTTTGGGAATGACAAGATCAGTGTCCTTGATTTCACAGATGATGCAGTCATCTTTGCAGAGTCTCTGGATATCCTGATGGGGGCCCTCCAGGAGCTGAGGAGTCAGAGCCGCTAGGATTACAGGTATCATTGGTCAAACCTAAGCTGCAGGCTTTCAGTGACATCTTGGATGCTGTTTTCTTGTCTTGGTGCTTCCATCCTTGATCTACAGATGTGAGACTTGTACTCTGACCAAGGATCTGAGATGGAGACTTAACTCCATCGGTACCAGTTCTCTTTGGAGAATTGTTGGATATCACTGGTTACACTTCGTGTCCAACGAGCATTTGCTGAGAGAGACAGATGAGATTTGTTCTCTGCCACATTGAATGAAAGTCCGTGAGCATTCGTTGTGGCTGTATGGGCACGTGGTTCTTATTCTTGATGCTGATCCTGCTAACCAGATTCTCTCAGTGAGGGAGCCTAGTGAGTGGAGGAGGCCAACTGTCCGACCACATGCCTCATGGTTGCAGCAGGTTGATTGGCATCTCAAGGAGATGGGGATGGGCGGAATCTGCCTGGGGGATGGCAAGGCGGAGGCCCCTGGAGTACCAGCGGAAAGTGGACGCAATAACGCACTGCTCTGACACATGCTCCCATAATCTGACCTGAATGCCATGGCTTGACTCAACTTGACCAGCTTAATTAGTCCATTGCAGGATGAAAGCTTTTCTCATCATAGTCCATTCCATTCTATTCAATGCAAATTGAGGTCATTGTACATGACTCCAGTAAATTTTTCAACTTCATCTCTCCATCTGATCCTTGATCTACCTCTGCTTCTTCAAGAGCCTTCTCTCTCTTGGCATTTTGTATGTTTGACCACTCTATACCCAGTAGTTTGGCAGCTGGCCCTGACACCACCCATAATTGTAATGTGAAAAAAAATCAAATGTCCGCCATTTGGTAAGCCAAAGACATATTCGGAAGTGTCATATTCACAATCGCCACACCCTCCCTATAAGTTTTCCGTTCAGTGTAAAACAACATAAAAACCTGTTAAATGGATCATCAGATATCAAAAGGTTTGAGTTGATAGGTGCCATTGGCCTTGTGAAGGCAACAATACATCGAGGCCTCAGTTTTCAGGACTCTGATGGCCACCTATGGGCCAGTGCAATTGGAATGAGAAAGCATCTGAAAATGCAAAGCCCGTCCGCTTCTGCTATGTATTTAGAATTCTTCTTCTTCTTATTATTATTCTTCTTCAGTATGCGAAACATGACAAAAACAGCAAAAAAATAAAAATAAATCTGCTTCTAGGTTTTGATTGGTGAACCAATTCAGTGACCCAATTTACTAATTCTTAAAATTTCAGCTCAATTGGATGACTATTGATGATTTTATGTGATGCTGACCTTTGACCTTTGGAACTAATTATTAATTTGTCTTCTCCATACTCTCATAATAAAGCTTTGTTAGAAATTTGATGACAAAAGCTCAAATGGTAAAAAGATAAGGCCCAGACAGACACACTTCTAAAAAAGTATTGACTCATACAGGATATATGGCCCAAAAGTTTGTAAGTGTTCAAACCTTTTTTTTTTTTTGTATACCTTGTCGAGGCTCGTATGAGAGCTAACACACAACTCACAGCAAGGGGGCATGAGACAAGAGGGGTGGGAGTGGAAGGGACAAAACAGTGGGGAACAGACACATTACGTGAACTGTGGAAGGGAGAGGGATGGGGATGGGACGGGGAACATGGCGAAGAGAAGATGGACATTACAGGGACCTTCAGGAAGGAAAGCAGGGGAATTGAAGGAAGTGGGCTTGGGTGGATTATCAGGGGTAGAAAAGATCGAGGATTTGGATGGGGGAAGATAAGAGGTGGTGGTGAACATCTGTTTTGAAAGCCTGGAGGGAAGAATGGGAATGAATAGAGTGAGGAAGTTTATTCCAAAGACGGGAAAAAAAGAGGAATGAAAGAGTGAAGATGAGCAGTGATTCGTGATTTTGGTAGTTTTACCAGAAGGGGGTTGTTGGCGGACCTTGAGCGCCCTGTGGAAATGTGGTGGGGACAAATCGCAGAGAGAGCAGGGGGGGCAAGGCTGGAGAGGAGTCGGTAGAAGACAGAAAGACCACCGACCAACCTGCGGTGATTGAGTGAGAGGCCCAAAGACTCAGCTTCATTGCGGGAGATGCCGATGATCTTAAATGCCCTGGTTTCGACAGCGTGAAGCCGAGAAAGGTGGGAGGCAGGAGCACCAGCCCAGAGGGGAGAGCAGTACTCCATCAGGCTACGGATAAAAGCTTTGTAAGTGGTCAGGAGCTCAAGAAGGCCGAGGAAGGACTTTGCACGACGGAGGATTCCCAGTCGGTGACTGGCTTTTGAGGCGAGGTTGGAAATGTGACTTTCCCAGGAAAGGTCATGGCAGATAGTGAGACCAAGGAGCTTGAAAGAAAAGACTTCTTCCAGAGGATTGTTGAGAAAGTGGATGGGGGGGTTTTGTAAACGGTCCTTTCGAAGAGACATAGTGAGAGGGTGAGATTTGTCTGGATTGAAAGACATGTTCTACGTGTTGGACCAGTTTGTGATTTTATCCAGATCTGCAGTGAGCGAAGAAGCTGCTGCTTGCCGGTCTGAGGGATGACAGATGGTACGGCAGAGGGTGGAGTCGTCGGCAAAGAGATATAGAGGATTTTCCAGAGAGTCGGAGAGATCATTGATGAAAACCAGAAAAATAACAGGGCCCAGAACGCTACCTTGAGGAACTCCAGCCTGCACAGGAAGAGGGGATGAAAGAACTCCATTTAGGGCCACACGTTGACTGCGACAGGAGAGGAAGTCTACGAGCCATGAGTGGAGATGGCCTTGAATATCATGGGAAGAGAGTTTGGTGAGTAGTGCAGGGTGCCAGACTGTGTCAAAAGCACGTGATATGTCCAGGGATACGGCTCGGATTTCCTGTCTGGCATTGAGGACCTCCATCCATTGATGGGAGAGCAGAAGCAGCATATCCAGGGTAGAGTGACCTGGTCTGAAACCAAATTGATGATTGGAAATCAAGCCATTGGAGAAGAGGAAGGATTTCATGTCTGAAGCGATGATGGATTCCATAACCTTGCTGATGATTGGGAGAAGGCTAATTGGTCTGTAGTTACAGGGATCTGTTTTTGCACCTTTTTTATGCATGGCAGTGATGTTAGCAGATTTCCAAGCAGATGGCAGATGACCTTGGGCAAATGAGAGGGTGAATAGAACAGAGAGAGGGTGAGCAAGAGCAAAAGAGCAGGCTTTGAGGACACGTGGGCTGATGCCGTCTGGACCGGTTGCAGAATCTGACTTGAGGTTTGAAAGCAAGCTCTCCACCTTGTCAGGAGAAAAGGACACAGAGTCCAGGGACAGTTGGGTGCGAATGGGTAAAGTGGGTAGAGATAGTGATGGGTTTAGGACACAAGATTTAGCTACAAACACCGAGTTTAGACATTCAGCTTTATCACATGTGGTATCAGCAGTGCGGCCATTTGAGGTAGGGGAGGGGATGGAGGGGGAACATACACCAGAAACAGATTTCATTAAACGCCACTAGGATTTTGAGGAGAGAGAGAGGTTTGAGAGTTCAGACTTGAGATGAGAAAGATGTTGTTTTCTGGCTCTCCTGAGGGTAGATACACACTTGTTCCGAGCTTTGTGGAAAGAACTGAGATTGCCCTCAGTTGGGTTTGCTTTCCATGAGGCAAAGGCAAGTTGTTTCAGGACAACTGCCTCGCCACAAGCTTCAGTAAACCAAGGGCGGGAGGAAGGGTAGGACAACTGAACACGAGAGGGGATAAATCTGTGCATGAGTGAGAGCAAGTTTCTTTGAAAGAATTCCCAGGATGAGTTTATGTTTGAGAAAGTAGTGATAGGAGACCAGTCTGTATGTTTGATGGCTGCTAGGAGACCCTGCCAGTCGGCTTGAGTGAAATGCCAGACTCGACGGTGGTGAGGTGGTTCTCTGATAATAGCTAGAGAGATGTCCACTTTGACAAGGACGTGGTCAGAAGAACCGATTGGAGTGAAGGAAGAGCAGCAGATATTGTCAGGGAAATTTGTCAAAATCAGATCCAGAAGAGATGGAGTACCATTGGTTGAGGTCCGGGTCGGGAAGTTGACCGATTGAGTCAGTCCTAATGACTAATGACTAAACCCTTTGCTAAAACATTCCAAATTGAGCTCAGATGCATCCAATTTCCTTTGATCATCCTTGAGATGTCTCTACAACTTGAGTGGAGTACATCTGCAGAAAATTCAATCGATTGGCCATGATTTAGAAAGAAACACCTTTCTTTTTCAGGTCCAACAGTTGACAGTGCATGTCAGAGCAGAAGCTCCAGCATGAAGTCCAAGGAACTGTATGTAGAACTCCAAGATAGAATTATGTGGAGGAATAGATCTGGGGAAGGGTATAAAACCATTTCTAGAGTGTTGAAAGTTCCCAAAAGCACAGTGAGCTCCATAATTAGGATAACGCTCCATAATTAGGATAAATGGAAATAATATGGAACTACCCAGACTCTTCTTGGAGTTGCCCATCTGACCAAACTGAACAACTTGGCAAGAAGGCCCTTAGTCAAGGAGAAGACAAAGAACACAATGACCACAATGACAGAACTTATGTCATTAGATTATGTCACAGAATTATGTGGAGGAATAGATCTGGACTTATGATCTATTCTTATGATCATTAGAACTTATGTCACAGAATTATGTGGAGGAATAGATCTGGGGAAGGGTATAAAACCATTTCTAGAGTGTTGAAAGTTCCCAAAAGCACAGTGAGCTCCATAATTAGGATAACGCTCCATAATTAGGATAAATGGAAATAATATGGAACTACCCAGACTCTTCTTGGAGTTGCCCATCTGACCAAACTGAACAACTTGGCAAGAAGGCCCTTAGTCAAGGAGAAGACAAAGAACACAATGACCACAATGACAGAACTACAGAGTTCCTTGGCTGAGATTGGAGAACCTGCCAGAAGAACAACAATCTATACAGCACTTCAAAAATCTTGGCTTTATGGGAGAGTGGCCAGACGGAAGCCACTCCTGAGAAATAAGGCACAGGACATCACGCCTGGAGTTTGCCAAAAGGCATGTAAAAGACTCGAAGAGCATCAGGCAGAAGATGATGTGGTCTGATGAGATGAAAATTGAACTCTTTGGACTGAGTGCAAAGCGCTACATCTGGCAGGAACCGAACATAGCTCATCACCCATCAAAGACCATCCATACCATGAAGCATTGCAGTGGCAGCATCATGCTATGGGGGATGCTTTTCAGTGGCAGGGACTGGGAGACTTTTAAGGCTAGAGGGAACTATTAATGGAGCCAATTACTGGCAAATCCTTTAGGGGAACCTGCTTCTGAGTGCAAAAGACCGTAGACTGTGGTGAAGTTTATGTTCCAACAGGACAATGACCCCAAGCATACAGCCAAAGCAACATTGGAATGGCTTCAGAACAAGAATGTGAAAGTCCTTGAGTGGCCCAGCCAAAGCCCAGACTTGAATCCCATTGAGAACTGTGGAAAGACTTGAAGATTGCTGTTCACTGACGGTCTCCATCCAACTTGACAGAACTTGAGTAAAGCTGCAAGGAAGAATGGGAGAAAATCCCCAAATCCAGATGTGCAAAGCTGATACTGACATACCCAAGAATACTCGAAGCTGTAATCGCTGCCAGAGGCTCTTCTCCAAAGTATTGAATCAGGAGGCTGGATACTTATGTAAATTAGATGTTTCTGGCTTTCATTTTAAATTAATTAGTAAAAATTTCTCAAAACATGTTATCACTTCGTCATTATAGGGTATTTTGTGTCGATCGGTGGCGAAAATTTTTTTCATTTAATGCATTTTTAATTCAGGCTTGAGCACAACAAAATGTGACAAAAGTCGAGGGGTGTGAATACTTCCTGAAGGTACTGTGTGCCATTGCTGGGAGAACACACTGATTATTTACTTTCCTTTTCAGACACAAGGGCAGTTTGCTCTTTCTGAGCTGTTACCTGTCCATCTTAATTTTCCAATCTCTCTCTCTCTCTCTCTCTCTCTCTCTCTCTCTCTCTCTCTCTCTCTCTCTCTCTCTCTCTCTCTCTCTCTCTCTCTCTCTCTCTCTCTCTCTCTCTCTCTCTCTCTCTCTCTGTCTCTGTCTCTCTCTCTCTCTCTCTCTCTCTCTCTCTCTCTCTCTCTCTCTCTCTCTCTCTCTCTCTCTCTCTCTCTCTCTCTCTCTCTCTCTCTCTCTCTCTCTCTCTCTCTCTCTCTCTCTCTCTCTCTCTCTCTCTCTCTCTCTCTCTCTCTCTCTCTCTCTCTCTCTCTCTCTCTCTCTCTCTCTCTCTCTCTCTCTGTCTGTCTCTCTCTCTCTCTCTCTCTCTCTCTCTCTCTCTCTCTCTCTCTCTCTCTCTCTCTCTCTCTCTCTCTCTCTCTCTCTCTCTCTCTCTCTCTCTCTCTCCATCGAGTGCAGCCTGTGGCTGCTGGTTGCATCATTAGTTGGGATGCGGCTATGCCGCTGATGCAGTGTCCCCCTTCCCAGTACACTGGTACTCATTTTGCCGACCTCGGAAGGATGACAGGCTGAGTCAACCTCCTGGTGTATGTTAATTCAGCGGCCAATGGGGCTTGAACTCAGGACCCTAGGATCCCAAGCCGCCACCCGAACAATTAAGCCAACACCAGGCTTGCTTCTTCTAAGTTATCCGTATCCATTTGTACGAGTTGGCCTGTTATGTGGAAAAGTAAATGGAAATGTGACACAACCTCATAAACTCCATCAATCACTACTCCTCCATATTGTCTTATGGACCACACCATTCTGGAATGAATTAACAAGTGAATAAGTGTGATTTAAAGATGTATGTGAGTTGGTGAATGAAATGTTTCTCGTACACACCGTTTTTCTATAAGTTCGCTGGAGATTGTCCACACGCAAAGACCAGGAAGCACATCACGGTCAAAAACACAAAGCTTAAGGCAGAATGAGCTTGCCTCCAGCTGCTCGATCATCTCTTTCACAAAATGCAGATCGTTATTACAGTAGCAGATGAAGGCATCAAAGTGTTCTGCCTTTGGGCCTGTGGGGAATGCATTCATTAATCACATTGATGTATCTTGGAGAAAACAAGACAACAATGTCTTCTTCCTATGCCTTCCTAGAATGTACCTGATGGGTTGTCATTCAGGGTCAGAGCTTCTGAGGACATCTCCATATTGCTGCTGAGTGCAAGGTCACCACTATCCAACTGTACTGGTTGACGAGTCGAGATGCACACATTGCTCTGCAGGTAGGCCTGGCAGTCAGCATCTGGAAAGTCAACAACCAAGTTCCTTCAATTCATATTGCCTCTTCCACAAAAACAAACTTACCAAAATGTGTGTGTGTGTGTGTGTGTTTTCGATTTTAAAGTGGTTTTATCTGCAACCGCTTGTCCAATCAAAGCAAAACTTTAAACATAGGAGGGGCGCCCCATGGAGAATATTTTTTTGCCAACTCTGACATCATAGATCACATGGTATGGTGGCCACATTGGAACAAAGGGGAAAAAAATTGGACATCATTTTCTCTGAAACTGCTCAATGAAAAAAATTGAAACTTGGCATATGTCATCAACTCATCTTTGGTTATAAAGAGTTATAACGATGACATCATCGGTGACGTATTGTTACGAATCTGGCAGCCATGAGCACTCAACATTCAGGTCCCCGTAGCTCAGTTTTTTTCGTTAAGTAAATATGGATAGATAGCTCGCTTTCCCCTATGTCTAATGGGAATTAAGTGAACGTGCGCTGTGAGTTATTTTATAGATAGGATTTTTACCCCAACAACAACCCTCTGCTCGCGGTACCCTCTTTGCGCGCTCGCCGGCATGCGGGCGTGTGCTGGGCAGAATTCCATGCCCGAGGTGGTGTGGATTTCGCACCAAATATGGTCACGAAGCGTTTCGCTCTGGCTTGGCCCAAATATGGGCATGGAGCACTTCGTTCTGGCTTTGCGCCAAATAAGGGTATGCATAATTTTCCACCCAATGGGCGACGTGCAGACCAAAGCCGGGGCGGTCCTTCTCAAGAAGGCGGAGCCGCGACACGCCGTCCACCCAATAGGAGCAGGCGACGGGGGGGGGGAGCGGACCTGCCCCGAAAAGCAATGGGAAAAGGATTGATGATTGCGTCCCGTCTGCTCGAGCGCTCATCTGTCTGGGTCTGCGGCTGACTGCATCCCGCACATCCAAGGCGTCTCGTCTGGCGCATTACAACAAGTGGTCGACCATCTCATCACGGGAGATCACCTCGTCTCGCCTCCTCTGGGTTCGGCTGCCCTGGTCCTTCCTTTGGCGCCTGGTGCTCTGGGAAGGTGCAGTCGTCCAGCCGCGCGAACGCGGCCAGGTATCGCCAGCCACGTTCTCTTCCCTCAGCTCGTCTTCCCTCCTGAGCTGAAGCGGCAATAAAGACCTCGAGGTCCATCTCTTTCTGGAGGATTTGTGTGTGCGTGTGTGTGTCCGTGGGCCCTGTCTCTGAGTAGAATTGTTTTAGGAATTGCTTGTACATTTGATTAACTTCTTTATTCGGATAACTCTGCCCTTATCTGCTCCCCTCGTCCCCCGATTATTGTAAATAAATTCCCCTCTTGTTGAATGTCCCAGCTCGTTCCCTGTCATTTATTTCATTGGCTTAGCACGGTGTGTGTTGAGAAATAGCTAGGAAGTAAATTGTTCATTTGGACCGACAGGCCTCGGTAACATCCGCTCGGGTTACACACGGTTCGGGCACGGTAACGGCTCGTCCTGCTCGAGGTCTGTCGATTGTGTGAATTCCCCGGTAGCTTTGCCACGTGGGTACTTAGGTATATTGAAGTTTAGCAATTAACCCAACCCCACGCGGTCAAATTATTGGCGGTTCATGGTCCTGTAAGGGACCCTGCCTTTCGGACTTATCCGAGGGTCATGACCTAAATTCTGGGTGTTCGGTGGAGATGACTCTACTGCTCCACCTAGCGGTCGTGCTCACCACCGATACCCGGCACCACAACAGTATTGCAGCCATAATTGGTGGAATTAAAATCTTTATCCGAAAAACTTGAAACTTCTTCAGCCAAAATGTCTATTATTGTTCAGCTGATATGTATACTTATTATAAAACAAGACAAATGTCCATGGTCGTTGCTAAGGCCTAAGTCACATTTGCTCTACGGCGAGGATACGGCGGCCGTACGCCCTCTGAATTGACAGAAACGTGTGGTGGCCGCAGAGTTTCTGAGGTGGCCTCAGGGTGGCCCTACGCCGTATGGCTATATTTTACAGGCCGCAAGGTCGCCGTGGAATTATAACGCGGAGTTATAACTTTTTTCATTTCTACGTTCGCCGTAGCAATTCGACAAGCCGAAAAAAAACAAAACTGGTAAAAAAAAATAAAAACACTTACCCATTCGTTACCGTCCGTCTGGCCGCATGTTCCCCTTAGGGCCCCCTGCGGTCACCTTGCGGGCACCTTGAGGCTACCTTGCGTCTGCCTTGAAAATTCTATGGCCGCCGCAGGGCCCCCTTAAGGTCACCGTGCGACATCAAATCAAAGACCGTACGGCAACCCCACGTTTTCGGTCTCCACAATTTCTAAGACCTAAGGCCTAAGTCACATTTGCTCTACGGCGAGGATACAGCGGCCGTACGCCCTCTGAATTGACAGAAACGTGCGGCGGCCGCAGAGTTTCTGAGGTGGCCTCAGGGTGGCTCTACGCGTATGGCTATATTTTACAGGCCGCAAGGTCGCCGTGGAATTGTAACGTGGAGTTATAACTTTTTTTCATATCTACGTTCGCTGTAGCAATTTGACAAGCCGAAAAAAAAAACTGGTAAAAAAAAAAATTTACCCATTCGTTATCGTCCGTCTGGCCGCACGTTCGCCTTAGGGCCCCCCTGCCGTCGCCTTGCGGTCGCCTTGCGGGCACCTTGCATCTTCCTTGAAAATTCTATGGCCGCCACAGGAACGCCCTAAGGTCACCGTGCAACATCAAATCAAAGACCGTACGGCAACCCCACGTTTTCGGTCTCCACAATTTATAAATATGCCGTGCGGCTCTCCGAAAAATAAAAACATATGTGACTGCTACATTGTGTGACCGTGGAAATACTGCGGCCGCCGTTTAATTGCTAGTGGCCGTAGATTTTGGAGACCCCACGGCCGCCATGGCAAATGTGACTTCGGCCTAAATACGCCGTGCGGCTCCCCCGAAAAATAAAAACATATGTGACTGCTACATTGTGTGACCGTGGAAATACTGCGGCCGCCGTATAATTGCTAGTGGCCGTAGATTTTGGGGACCCCACGGCCGCCGTTGCAAATGTGACCTAGGCCTTAAGCCGCTGTCACACCTTGACGATTTAGCCAGCGTATGCTGATTTATGAAAAAATTGTCTAAAACGCTGGCACACGTCGAATAGTTATGGGTACGTTTTGTATTCGTTAAGAGCACGCTGAAAAACACTGCCATACGTCGTAGTACGCTGGCTTCAAACGTTGAACTTTTGGGTTGTCCTCAAATTTTTGCATGCTTGAAATTTTAAGACGTATGCCGACGTATGACTCACACGTTCCGCTACGCTGGCCATAAGTTGTAGGCACATTATGCGATCGTTGACACACGTCGACACACGTTACTTGTAAGTTACTCATAATTCGAAACATGCCGAAGTAATGTTTAGCGTACCCGAAACTTATTTCTAACCTATGAGTAACGTTTTGTAAGCACACTACACGAACGTTGTTCACACTTCGCAACACGTTACTTGAAAGTTCCTCATACGTCGAAACACGTCAAAGTAATGTTTAGGTTACCCGTGACTTATTTATAACCTATGAGTAACGTGCTTGGGAATTATTTGTAAAGCATGTCCTACGCACAAATACGTATGTAGACGTATTTGACGTCTACAGGACGACCACAGAACTTACTGAACGCGTTTCTAACTTACAGATACCGTATAATGGCGTATTGGCAGCGATTAGGGGAATTGGTATATAAAACGGGGCTTCGCAGGAGGAACCCGTCTTTTTTGTAGACTTCGTGGTGAGTACATGTCCATGTCATTCCCAGAGATGGAGGATACGGCAAGGCTGAGACGACAATACCTACCTGTCCTCGAACATCAACATGACCTCATCGAGTTGACACTGCACCAGTTGCGTGCCAATAGAGCCGGGAGAAGAAGACGTGAACGGAGGAGAAGGAACTGGGTCAGACCATGGATCGGGAGGCGACGCCATTACGGCATATATGACCAGCTCATGGTGGAACTCCGGAACGAGGACCATGCATCCTTCATCAACTTCCTGCGAATGCCGCCAGCGATGTTCGACGAGCTGCTAGCCAGAGTGGGTCCAAGGATAACCAAGCAGTACACCTTCTACAGGGATCCGCTTGAGCCTGGCATGAGGCTGGCACTGAGCCTGCTGCTGTTGGTGCCGTGACTGCAGTGCTGTGGAAGCGATTTAACTCGTTCAATGAAAACGATTTCAATTGCTGCGCACCAGCGTCCAAAAACAATAGGCGAGTGACAGACATTTATTAAAAGTGAAGTTGCAGCCTATGAATAGAAAACCTCGCGTAATCGTCAACGATACGCTGCCACGCTATGCATACGTTAGACTATCGTTGGGCATAGGTTGTGGACGCCTAAAACACGCTAATCAATCGTTGGTATAACTTATAGATAAGTTATCGAAGCGTTCTGTGTTCATTACTAGTACATTATGCATTTGTCCAAGTCGTTTTGAATACTTTAAAAACTGAAACAAAAAAATAGTTCATCGTGGGAATGAGAAAAAAAAATTAGCCGAAAAGAACATCGAACAATGGTGCAAAGTAGTCTCCTATTCGTGGACGCAACGAGGATCCATCATCACCCACACCCTCCCCATCACGCTCACCTACTGCTACTGACATGGACCTACTACTACTTCCAATACTACTACTACTACAACTACTACTACTACTACTGACACGCTCACCTAATACTACTACAACTGATACTACTGACATTGACATCTACTCAACATGGAGTCTGGAACACTGATGGGTTCCTCTTGTGAAGCCCATTTGTATATACCAATTCCCCTAAATGCTGCCAAATCGCCATTATACGGTAGATGTAAGTTAGAAACACGTTCAGTAAGTTCTGTAGTCGTCCGGAAGATGTCAATCAAATTCGTATACATACGACAATGTGTGTTTGAGATACGTTACACATAGGTTCAAAGGACGCTACTCATAGGTTCAAAGCACGTTACTCATAGGTTAAAAATTTAGTATCGGGTATGCTAAACATTACCTCGACGTGTTTCGACTTATGAGTAACTTAAAAGTAACGTGTGTCCGACGTGTGTCAACGATCGTGGAGCGTGCCGAGAACTTATGCCAGCGTATGCGGAACTTGTGAGCCATACGTCGAGTAAGTCGTAAAATTTTCAGCAGGCTTGAAATTTCACGACGTACGAGACGTACCACGGAATATGCCAACGTACTTCATTGTTTTTCAGCGTGCTCCTAACGTATACACAACTTACCCATACCATATTCGACGTGTGCCAGTGTTTTAGACACTTTTTTCATAGGTTGGCATACGCTGGCTAAATCGTCAAGGTGTGACTACGATGTTGACACTTCCAATTTTCAGGCGGTTATGATTTAAATCGGCGTGCGGCAGGTTTTGAACAGAGAATGCCATGAGTTCGTCGGCGATAGCTGCCGCGCGCTACGCATAAGTTAAACTATCATTGGGCATAGGTTGTGAACGCCGACAACAGGCTAAACATTCGTTGGTATAAGTTATCTACAAGACAACGAAACGTTCTGTGCCCGTTACTAATATGTTATGCATACGACCAACACGTTATGAATACGACCAAAACTTAAAAAAACTCAAAACTTCAGCGTACGCCAACGTTTTACATACATTTTTATACGTTGCCATTGCTGGCTAAAACGTCAAGGTGTGACAGCGCCTTAAAGGGCCACTCGAGGATATATTTCGATTATCTCTACACATTTCTGTAATGGAATAAAACATTGCCCAATATCATCATAATGAGTTATCTGCCATGTGGCAAGTTCAACAAATACACCTTGAGGACAGCGCTACCAAAGCAGCTTCCTGGGGAATGAAATACATTGCAGGGATTGCCATTGCATTTCCAGACGGGTGTGGATTTGACTGCGTTAAAATTGGAAATGGTACAACCAGTGGACAAAACAAAACATGTGGTACCTTTGAAAACTTTTCTAATCTAAAGAAAAGGAAAGAAGGTTAGTGGATCATCAGAGTCATGTTCTTGCCCCCATATGTTATGATTATCCATCCCTACCCTGTAACCTACACTGTTCAGGCTCATACATACATACATACATACATAAAGATTATAACATATGGGGGATCGATTTTCTAAAGGCCAATGTTATGAGCTGTTAGGGTAAGTGTATTAGTGTATTGTGTGTTAGGGTTAGTGTATTAGTGTAAAGTGTATTGGACTGGGATTCAATTCCGAATTCAGCCCGCTAGCTGTATCATTGCCAAGGCCCGCAGCTGTGCCGATGATGTGGTGTCCCTTGTAGGTTAGGGCAGGAATTTATACTTTGTTCAGGGTGCCGGCGATAGCTCACCTGTTCTGTGCGAAAGACTCCATGGGATCTTTAACGTCCATCAACTAATAATGTGAGCAAACAGGACCAATTAGATCCCATAATGTTCCTTGCAAAGCTTAGGGGAGTCATCGCCAGCACATGAAACAAATTCCAAATTTCTGTCACCTTTCATCGAGCATCAGGCCTGACCAGTTAGTTTGTGAAAGATTTGGGCCAAAATGTTCTCCAGCCGACCCCGCAAGAAAAAAAAAGAATCAGGGCCATTGAAGAAGTTGCAGCAACAGTAGTAGTAGTAGTAGTAGTAGTAGTAGTAGCAGCAGCAGCAGCTGCAGCAGCAGCAGTAGTAGTAGTAGTAGTAGTAGTAGTAGTAGTAGTAGTAGTAGTAGTAGTAGTAGTCGTCGTCGTCATCGTATATTTAGTCATCAAATGTTTTTTTTTTATATTTTCAATCGCATTCATGGACAATGCATGTCGATAACATATAGTTTCAATAATTCACCACCATGGTTTTACACACATCTTCACCATGCATTTTGGCAAAGATAATATATGCAAAGTCGAATTAAATGAAATTAAGAAAAATGAAAACAAACGTACACAAGAGGTGGCTCACGGTCACCAGGATATCAATCCGGTCGAGCTGTTCAAGCAGTGCAAGGAGTCGTCCCACAGAGCCACCACGTTCGAGGCTCCAGGTGGAGAGCAACGTAGTGACCGGTTCTCCTTGTCGAGCTATGGTTTCAAGCTCACCGTCAGATAGCTTGGCTCTGGTGCCAATTTCCCACCAGTCTCCCGAACCCAACCAAAGCCCAAGGCATCGTCGGCTCGCGATGCGCAGCGCAGCGAGGGGGATGAGGTCGTAATCGATTGAGTCCCGGTTACTGTCCGAGTCACAATCTTTGGCCTGTCCCTTATGGGCCATGACACGCTCCCTTGACCTGCAAGAGACAAAATAGAGGCGAGTAAGAATCGAGGTATGGGAGGGCTTACATTCCGATTTGATCAGCTAGGGTGGAGACAAGACCACGTGGGAGCTGAGAAACTGCGCCAAACAGTGCCCACGAGAAAAGGGAACTTGATTAAAAATGG
>NC_140968.1:37941196-38001196 GCF_056783735.1 Eptatretus burgeri
GAAAGGGGGGCAGCGTGAGGGAAAGGGGGGCCGCGTGAGGGAAAGGGGGGCAGCGTGAGGGAAATGGAAGGAAGCGTGAGGGAAAGGGAGGCAGCGTGAGGGAAAGGGAGGCAGCGTGAGGGAAAGGGAGGCAGCATGAGGGAAAGGGAGATAGCGTGAGGGAAAGGGAGATAGCGTGAGGGAAAGGGAGATAGCGTGAGGGAAAGGGAGATAGTGTGAGGGAAAGGGAGACAGCGTGAGGGAAAGGGAGGAAGCGTGATGGAAAGGGAGGAAGTGTGATGGAAAGGGAGGCAGCGTGATGGAAAGGGAGGAAGCGTGAGGGAAAGGGAAGCAGCGTGAGGGAAAGGGAAGCAGCGTGAGGGAAAGGGGGGCAGCGTGAGGGAAATGGAAGGAAGCGTGAGGGAAAGGGAGGAAGCGTGAGGGAAAGGAAGGCAGCGTGAGGGAAAGTGGAGGCAGCATGAGGGAGAGAGGAGGCATCGTTAGGGAAAGGGATGCAGCGTGAGGGAAAGGGAGGATGCGTGATGGAAAGGGAGGCAGCGTGATGGAAAGGGAGGAAGCGTGAGGGAAAGGGGAGGCAGCGTGAGGGAAAGGGAGGCAGCGTGAGGGAAAGGAAGGCAGCGTGAGGGAAAGGGGGGCAGCGTGAGGGAAAGGGGGGCAGCGTGAGGGAAAGGGATGCAGCGTGAGGGAAAGGGAGGAAACGTGATGGAAAGGGAGCCAGTGTGATGGAAAGGGAGGAAGCGTGAGGGAAAGGGAAGCAGCGGGAGGGAAAGGGGGGCAGCGTGAGGGAAAGGGGGCCGCGTGAGGGAAATGGAAGGAAGCGTGAGGGAAAGGGAGGCAGCGTGAGGGAAAGGGAGGCAGCGTGAGGGAAAGGGAGACAGGGTGAGGGAAAGGGAGACATCGTGAGGGAAAGGGAGGCAGCGTGAGGGAAAGGGGAGGCAGCGTGAGGGAAAGGGAGGCAGCGTGAGGGAAAGGGGAGGCAGCATGAGGGAGAGGGGAGGCAGCATGAGGGAAAGGGATGCAGCGTGAGGGAAAGGGAGGAAACGTGATGGAAAGGGAGGCAGCGTGATGGAAAGGGAGGAAGCGTGAGGGAAAGGGAAGCAGCGTGAGGGAAAGGGGGGCAGCGTGAGGAAAAGGGGGCAGCGTGAGGGAAATGGAAGGAAGCGTGAGGGAAAGGGAGGCAGCGTGAGGGAAAGGGAGGCAGCGTGAGGGAAAGGCAGACAGCGTGAGGGAAAGGGAGATAGCGTGAGGGAAAGGGAGATAGCGTGAGGGAAAGGGAGACAGCGTGAGGGAAAGGGAGGCAGCGTGAGGGAAAGGGAGATAGCGTGAGGGAAAGGGAGACGGCGTGAGGGAAAGGGAGGCGGCGTGAGGGAAAGGGAGGCAGCGTGAGGGAAAGGGAGACAGCGTGAGGAAAAGGGAGGCAGCGTGAGGGAAAGGGAGACAGCGTGAGGGAAAGGGAGATAGCGTGAGGGAAAGGAAAATAGCGTGATGGAAAGGGAGACAGCGTGAGGGAAAGGGAGATAGCGTGAGGGAAAGGGAGATAGCGTGAGGGAAAGGGAGACAGCGTGAGGGAAAGGGAGACAGCGTGAGGGAAAGGCAGACAGCGTGAGGGAAAGGGAGACAGCGTGAGGGAAAGGGAGATAGCGTGAGGGAAAGGGAGATAGCGTGAGGGAAAGGGAGACAGCGTGAGGGAAAGGGAGACAGCGTGAGGGAAAGGCAGACAGCGTGAGGGAAAGGGAGACAGCGTGAGGGAAAGGGAGATAGCGTGAGGGAAAGGAAAATAGCGTGAGGGAAAGGGAGATAGCGTGAGGGAAAGGGAGATAGCGTGAAGGAAAGGGAGACAGCGTGAGGGAAAGGGAGATAGCGTGAGGGAAAGGAAAATAGCGTGAGGGAAAGGGAGACAGCGTGAGGGAAAGGGAGACAGCGTGAGGGAAAGGGAGAGCGTGAGGGAAAGGGAGACAGCGTGAGGGAAAGGCAGACAGCGTGAGGGAAAGGCAGACAGCGTGAGGGAAAGGGAGACAGCGTGAGGGAAAGGGGGGCAGCGTGAGGGAAAGGGAGGCAGCGTGAGGGAAAGGGAGGCAGCGTGAGGGAAAGGGGAGTGAACGTGAGGGAAAGGGGAGGAAACGTGAGGGAAAGGGGGAGGGAACGTGAGGGAAAGGGGAGGAAACGTGAGGGAAAGGGGAGGGAAAGGGGAGGGAACATGAGGGAAAGCGAGACAGCATGAGATAAAGGGGGGACAGCATGAGGGAAAGGGGGGCAGCGTGAGGGAAAGGGGAGGAAACGTGAGGGAAAGGGGAGGGAACGTGAGGGAAATGGGAGGCAGTGTGAGAGGAGGGAATGGGAAGGCAGTGTGAGGGGACGAGAAGACAGCATGAATGGAAGGGAAGGAAGCATGAGGTGAGGCAGCATACCAGGTCATTACTGGGGTGATAAAAGGCGTCCAAACGGCATTTTCTTATTAACAACCGTGTTCTTCACAACACCAGGCAGAAAATCTCTTCCTCCTTCATTTTCTTCTTCACGAATAATGATGCGAGTCTCATTCCATCCCATTTCTCATATCGATGAGATTCAGAAAACGCTGATTATGCACCACATTTTAAAGCAATACAAAGCAGGTCACTCTACTTGTTACGCAGTGTGACGCCTCACCAAGGGAAGGGGGAGGAATAATGATTTGAGGAGGACACAGGTATTAGCCATGGCACAATAAGGATACGAAAAAGCATCTGATATTTCAAGAATTTGTTCACATGATTTTTAAAGGGTAAACGTTAATTTTTATTCCATTTCTTTTTTTTGAGCATGACGCAAAATTGGTATTTCCATCAGCGAAGCGACTGGTCTTACTTATGGTGGCTTTGAAACAAACATCCAAGCAGCCTGGTGAGCGCTCGCCAAGTGGCCTAAGCACTCAAGCAACCACTGCAACAGAACGCCTGACTTGGCAAGCGATTACCAGTCAAAAAAACCCCATGCACTCGGAAACGCCCAAGCAATATCCGAATTGGACAAATGAACACTTTTTTTTTAGCAGTTGGAAGTGCTGCTAAGTTAAATTCTGGAGCTTAAATTTTCTAATTTGACTTAATTTAAGAGATACTCATGGTGATCGCATGTGCGGAAATGAAATAAAGCCATGAACACTGACACCTCCAGGTGTTTATAAGCATTGCAATGTATCCAGCGATTCATGGCTATGATGAACAGGCATACGATAATATGAGTGAGGAAAGTGAAAAAAAAAACTTTGTCGTTAAGAAATCGTTGCGGCCTGTTCCTAGTCAAGGCGAGGTTGAGCAGGCCAAAAAACATGGCGACTTCAGACCCCGGTAAGGTAACCAAGGATGCACCTTAAGATCCCATCGAGAGCGCGGTGGCCGAGGATACACCTGATAAAGGATATATTTAAATAAGGCCGTTAATTATCTTCAAAAGGGGTGTTTTAATTAACCCCAACACCCAATTTTCACTCTTGCACTTCCTTGGAGTTCCCTTCGTATGCATGCAAAGTTTCAGGCTGCTCGGTTTCATAGTTTTGGAGTTATGGACACACACACACACACACACACACACACACACACACACACACACACACACACACACACACACACACACACACACACACACACACACACACACACGCTGACATTTATTAGTAGAGATAAGTAGTATAGAAGAACTATGAAATAAAGACAGTTATTAAGTGAGTTATAATACAGACTTGGCTGTGAAAAACTTGATTGTGCCATGCACATTGTTCACTGAATACAGGTGAACACAACAAATAGGTAGCTATAAGATATTGGAACACACAGGAGTAATTCAGGTCATGAACTTCTTCATGAACCCTCACCATTGATTGTGCAATGCACATTGTTCACCGAATATAGCATGCAGTTAAGCACAGCAAATAGAACACAATCATGGAATACACAGGTGTGTTTCAGGTAGGCTAAATGAACTTCTTCATTAACCCTCATATTGATTTCGCCATGCACATTGTACACTGAATATCAGCGTGTAGGTAAGAACAGCAGATAGATAGCTACAATTATGGAACACAGGTGTGTTTCAGGCCATTAACTTCTTCATTAAGCCTGTTATACAAATATATGCATATTACATCTTGAACTTGTTCAGCTTGATCACCTTCCTGTAACCCTGGGTATCCTACTGTTAAAATAAGGCAATTCTCTGTACATGTGTGTGTGCATCTGAAAATCATAGAAAAAAAAAACAGGGCTGGGCCAATCCCCACCAAATTTTGTTCAGGAGTTGGTAGTCCTCAGGGTCAGGTCATGGGCATGAAAAATTCCCCCCTCCTACGAGTGTGGGGAGACGACTTACGACTTTCGCCTGGACACATGCCACAATGTAAGCGCTTTACTGACCTCTGCTGCAGACAAAGGGGATTATTAGCCATGGCACAAAATACATTTGCTTTGCTCCAACTTTGCTCCGCTTCGCCTTTTTATTTTTTTATTTTCTATATAAGATCGGGGCTCATAGAAAAATGATGTGACAGAAAGTAAAAAAGTAACATACTCACAGTGGGGCAACAGTTGCACACAATCAGGGGAATGAATGAACAGGAAAAGAGGAGGGGAGGAAACACAGTGCAACCTGCAAGTGAAAGGGTTGAGTTAGGTTAGCTAGGGTTAATTGGTGTAGAAAACATTGTGGGTAGGGGTGGGGGCTAACATGAAGTGATAGTGCACCGCCTGCTTGAGGCCCTGGAGTGAACAGTGCATGTATTGAACAGCCTCAGGAACATAGTTCCACAAACAGGAGCAAAGAAGAGTTCAGGCGGGTAGTAATCCTGGATTTTGAAATTTTAATTACGAAGGGGTTACCGGAAGAAACTGTGCATCGTGGAGCTAATGGGAAGGGCCGGAGGGCTGAGGGAGCCATAATGGAGCAGAGATGGCAGCAACAAAAATATAAAACAGAGGACAACAACCTCTGTACAATATGAAAGCAACAGGCCTTGTGCTTTGGCCTCAGTGTCGTAGAGGCCAAAAATGTTGAGAGATTTCTATTGCACAGTTTCCAGGAGAAAGAGATGTGATGCTGGCGTGCCAGCTCATACGGGAGAGTGGTATTCCGTTGAGCTAAGGACCAATTAGGCCTAGAAGGCTGTGAGAGTAGTGATTTTTCAAGGAATGACTTGGAAATATGGAGGTTCAGTCTGTGGCTGGTTTTAGAGAGCTAGAAGACTAGATAGTGAGGCAACTTAGCTCAATATAGCATAAAAATTGTGCATTTTGTGAGGAAAGCACCAAATTTGGCACACCAGTAGCCTATCGTATTATGAACAGATTTGGATATTGGGCCATCTCAAATTCAGCCGCTGATGGCTGTGGCAGCCATTTTTCAAAATGGCCACCAGTGGTTACTGTTATGACACATATCTGCTTTATTGGAGAGGAATGCAGGTTGATAGTGAAAGTTTATTAACTAATAAAGGTCCAATAATGGTCAACGAAAGTAACAATTTGATTTGGTTGAGAAAAAAAGTTAAAGTGGACTAATTAGTCTTATTAAGACACAGATTCTGAATGAAAACCAATGATAAACATTCATAGCACTATTGGCTTGGCACATGGTAGTAGAAGTGGTGTGCGTGCATATTGACCCTGGAATCGCGCAGGGTTGAGTTGCCAGCTTACACTTGTTGACTCGATTCATTGTTATTTTGTTCTGTGCCCATAGGGTTCTCGATGCTATCCCATTGTCAACCGTAGTTCATCAAGTTGAGTTTGGTTTGCGGGGTGCAGTTTGGTCATAGGATTATCTCAGTCACGGATTACCGGGTTATGCAATTCGTCGGAACAAGCTGAAGGTGTTTAGCACTTCCACCCCAAGAAGTGTGAGCAAAGGGAAACAGCAGCTGGCCTCTCTCAGGAACGACGTGGCACTTTTCTCACGGCTATACATCGGTTGCCAGACGAGGGATGGAAACCTTGAAGAGTTCTTTCGTCATGAGAATTAAGCGTGTCCTCCAGCTCTCTCCGATGGAGAAAGTCTCCATCTAGGTACGAAGAGTGATCTCCTCAAATGCTTTGAAGAGTTCTCCAATGCCCAATCAGAGGCTCCTGATACCACCAGCCTAGTTCTTGATGGGGCAGTCATTATCCAGATGCTGAATTCTGTGGTAGCCAAGAACTTTGATGACTATGCCCAGGATGTCTTCATACCGTACCTGTCAACAAAGCTTCAGACTGTGTCACGCCTGGGCCTGGTCTGGGACCGCTACGTTGCTGATTCACTGAAAGGCAGTGCAAGATCAAAGCGTGGAAAAGGAGTGCGTAGACGCGTGGTCGGAGCAGCAGTTATATCTGGAAACTGGCAGAACTTCCTCCGAGTGGACACCAACAAGACCGAGCTGTTCAAGTTCCTATCAGAAGCTATCTTCAGGTGGTTTGACCAGGATGATGAGCAGCTGGTTATCACTGATGGAGAGGCAGTCCTGAGCAAGTCACCGCTGCTAGATCTGGCCTTGCTCGCCCCATTCCAGCCACGAAGAAGCTGACAGTCGAATGTTGTTGCATGCATTCCATGCAGCCAACCATGGTCACCACAAGATACTGATCAAGGCAGTTGACACCGATGTTGTGGTGTTGGCTGTGTCAGTGGCCCAGGGACTACAACCAGAAGATTAACTGTGGCTAGCATTTGGCACTGGGAAGAGTTTTTGGAACCTGGCAGCCCACGAAATAGCAGCTGGCCTCGGACCAGAGAAGGCACAGGCACTCCCAATGTTTCACGCTCTGTCTGGGTGTGACACTGTATCTAGCTTTGCTGGACATGGTAAGAAGAATGCTTGGACAATCTGGACCGTTCTGCCAGAACTTACAGACGCACTGCTGAAGCTATCCTCTGCACCAAGTGGCATACCAGATGATGTCATGCACACCATCGAGAGGTTCGTCATATTGCTCTATGACAGAACCAGCACGTACAATGACATTGACAAGGCCCGGAAGAAACTCTTCGCGAAGCAGAACAACGTGCAGCTGATCCCACCAACCAAGGCAGCTCTGGAGGAGCATGTGAAGAGGGCGGCCTACCAAGGAGGCCATGTGTGGGGTCAAACACTGCTACCAACGCCAGAGCTGCCTCCTCCATCCAGCTGGGGCTGGGTCAAGAATGACGAGGGGGTGTACGAGCCACACTGGACGAAGCTACCCAAAGCAGCCCACACCTGCTGTGAGCTAGGATCGTGCAAGTGCAAGAAGAGCTGTCTGAAGCGTTGCAAGTGCAAAAAGGCCGCACTTGAATGCACAGCTTTGTGTGTGTGTGTGTGTGTGTGTGTGTGTGTGTGTGTGTGTGTGCGTGCTCACAAAATTGAGAGAATATTAACAGAGCAGACTGTCACTGATTCAGAACATTTAAATCAGACATCTCTCGATCAATTTCTATGAGAGATGTCGGTATTCGTATGAATGAGACGCAGTCCATGATTCGTTTGCAACCATGCTCAACAACCACTGACTTTACATAAGCGATGTTGGTATGCATGTTTCAGCACATGTGAAGGATTACATGCACATGCATGTTTCAGCACATGTGAAGGATTACATGCACATGCATGTTTCAGCACATGTGAAGGATTACATGCACATGCATGTTTCAGCACAAGTGAAGGATTGTATGCACATGCATGTTTCAGCACATGTGAAGATTACATACACATGCATGTTTCAGCACGTGTGAAGATTACATACACATGCATGTTTCAGCACAAGTGAAGGATTACATGCACATGAGTAGGGTAAGAATACTGATTCTGGCTCACTTTTCCCCATGTAAATGAATGGGGGATTTTCAGCGATTTATATTTTTTTTCCCTAAAAATAAACCCCCCTTTTTATCCCAAGGTATATTTATTTGTCTCCCCTTTTAACTTGGAGGTTGAACCTCATTGAATTGAACACCTGGGGGTTGAACAGCTCACTCATTGAACCTATAAAGATTTGTTCATTCTCAAATTCCTTCAATAGTTTAATTTTCTTTGCACAATAATCCCCATCTAAAATATTGACAAACAAAACATTTGAATCTTTATATTTTTTAAGATACCCCATTTGTGCCATTACGAAATGATAAACTTCTCTTAATGCTCTCATCTGACCACCACCTGAGCCACATATCATTTTGAGATTATAGTAAATAGTTTTTTCATTGTTCAATTGATAACCATCAAAGTTTTCAGTCCATTCAAGGATATTCATTTTTTTCTTTACATCCTCTAACTTACTAGTTTTTAAATTAATTCGCTTATTTGTTTTATTTACCTTTGTTTTAGTTATTTTTTCAATAAGACTTATTTGATATTTTTCACATTCATTATGTTTTCCATTTATATACCAAGACTGAGATTTTCTCCACTCTTTAGTTTGATTAATACTTGGTATAACCATTTATATATTGTGAAAAAACGCGGCGGTAGCCCTTAAAAAACCCTAACCCATCTTCCCATCGTTAAAACATAATCTATTTTATACACTCTATCATACAATATCCATATGGAACACAATCTATTCCATTATCTAAAATAAATCTCTTATCATCAAAGGCTCCTAATGCCTTTTTATTTACTTCTTCACTATATATGTTATGTTTATAACTTCTTATTGTATTCATTTTCCTATATTCTTCTTTCTTATTCATCAAACAATTATAATAATTTCTAAAAGTTATTGATTTCTTTATTACATATTTCTTTATTCCCTTTAACCTCTTATCAATCTGTTCACCATACTTATAAGCATATGCCTTTGCTCTCAATCCAATAAACTCACTCATTACTTTTCCACCCAACTCATCCTTAAACTTACCAATAACCTTTTCATTCTTTTTGGAAAATAACTCACTCTTCTTGCTGAAATTACTTGTATCATATACTCCAATATTTTTCTTCATATCTTCATAAACATCATCAGTTTTTATATCTAGGATAAAACTATCAGTATCCATATACAACAATGAAACATTTTCACCATACTCTTTCTTTAAGTCATTATACAAATAATCATACATCAATATCTTTGATAAATCAAGAACTGCTGTTCCAATATAAATTGGTTTATCCATTACAATACTTTCCTTTTTCATATGAATTGCAGAAAAGTTCTCTGAAAAAACCTCTTCTCTCTCAAAACTTGGTTTATTTATCAATCTCGAAGCTTCTTTCCAAGATGTTGCGAATCTAATGTTTTGCCTGTTTCTAACATTTTCCATAGTCTTTCCAAATACAGCATTATTCATTAATTTATAAAAGTCCCCTTCAAATTTTACTTTTGTATTTGCTCTCATATCTGTATTGAATTGAATATACTTTTTCACCCAAGGACTTTGTTTAAATTTTAAAACTCTATGAATTTTAGCTACTCTCAATCCTTCTCTCAAAAACTGTTTTAAGCTTCTCTGATGTAAAACATATCCCTCTTTATCATAGAATGTTGTTAATAACTTTTCTGTTGATTTACCTTTAATATTAAAACTTTTATGATAATCACTTAACCATTCTTTCTTTGGAGTTTCTTTCTCACATGCAAAAGGAAGATCTTTATGCTTATTATGAAGATCACTCGGGTACCTCAAATCAACTTCAAAATAATAACCTTCTTCTTCGTCATTCAATTCCTCTTGAGAAGAAATAACAATATTCATCAAAGCCTTTTCATAATCCTTTTCTTCCACCCACTCTAATTTACCATAAGGCAGAGATTGAGACATTGCCCATCCATACAAATTATTAGCATCAAAATACATCAAATAATTACTATCTTTTTCACTATCATAATTTGGAAGATATTTATTATTTGCTTTAGCATATCTTTTTGAACATACTTGTGATATTCCACCTCTCTTGGACTTCTCAATCATCAAAAGCATATCCACATCACTGATTAAATCTATATCTTGTTTTGTCATTTTCAACATTGCACTCCAAGCTAAACCAGGAGCTGTGAAATAGTGGGCAGGATCTAATCCATAACAATTTTTATTATGACAGAGTGATCTAAAAGCTTCAAACACATCAGCTAACAATAAAACATCTGTTTTTAGATATAAATCGTGATATTCTCCAAGGTTCTTTATCTTAAATATTTTCCATATTTCTTGTGCGTGTTTATATTCCTTATCACTTATCTCTTCTTCATAAAGGTTATTATAGAAACTTTCTTTTGAAGGAAGTTGTGTTTCTTTAAATCTCATAAATGAATCCATATAATCATAAGGATAAATTCCCTTACTTGTAAGAATTTTCTCTTTACTTTGAATTTCATTCCTTGTTTGAATTTCCTCTCTCGTAAGAATTCCTTCTTTAATCAGAATTTCATCTTTAATCTGAATTTCCTCTTTAGTTCGAATTTTCTTTATAATTAGAATTTCATCTTCAGTTAGAATTTCTTCATTAATTAGAGTTTCCTCTTTACTTTGAATTCTCTCTTTAATCTGAATTTCCTCTTGAGTGAGAATTTCCTCTTTTGGAAAGAATGAATTAAGATTTGGAAAAGAGTCCGTGGAGCTTAGATTTGATGCGAGGTAGGCTAGTGGTGTTCCCATAAACTTGTAAGAATCTAAAAACCTAATACGAGTTAAAGGTTTTGTGAATATCATTTTTGAAAATGAAATATACTTTTGACTTGTGTTTGTTATAGCAGAAATATTCCCTGGTGTTTTTGAAAGTTCATTTATAAATAGATGTGTATCATAGTTGGCACTGTTGTGAAGAAAGACTGGAATAAAAGAAGGTAATTTATAATTAAGATTACAACAGGAATGAGCGGGACCTCTATATTTACCAGTAAGATGACAATGGTCTCTAACTTTAGACTCCTTAATTTTCCCCTCACAAATATGGCAGATATTGTTCATTCTAAATTCTAATTTTTCTTCTTTGGTTAATTTCATCGGTTCATTTGTTTCTTTCATTAATTTAGTGAGTCTTATACAATCCTTTTCTAATCGTTTTACAAACTCTTGTGAAGCATTTTTTCCACGATAATGTTCAAGTTTGTTATACTTTTCTCCAACAGATGATTTGATATAATAACAGAAACCACAAGGAATATGTTTTTGATATTTATTTGTATATGGTTCTTTTGGATTAGGAGAAGCAGTATTTATCTTTTTAAGGATACATTCAAAATCAGCGTATATCACAAATGGGTGCATGATAGATTTATTATAATCTTCAAAATAAATCTTTTCACCAGGTTTAGGCATTGTAATTACAGCTGATTTATGATTACTACAATATTTTGAATGTTGTTCTAATCGTTCTTTTGTATGAAATGAATTAAGACATCGCTTACAAGGATATATTTTGTTTGCTGTTCTGAATACCTGAGAAGAGATTAATCTTGATAAATTATTGATGTATGTGTAATGTGAATTCTTTCCAACACTAAAATATAAAAGGTCAATGTGTGTTTCTTCATTTTTATAGTTGTTTGAAATTTTTAATATTTGAACTTTGTTTGTATCCGTTAATCCATATACATTAATAGAAAGATTATTCTTTTTCTCAAATTTAGGAATATCTGTTAGTGGCATTGGGAATTTAAAATCTTTAATGTCCAAGGTATTCTCATATTTCATATATTGTTTTACTCTTTCTGAATTACATTTTGGTGGATGTAAGTGAGCAAGAACAGACCAGAGAAAACATTTATTATCATTGTTCTTAATATTAACAACTGCCTTCTTTAGTTTTATTTCTTTTGGTAATTCAATATAAGAAGAAGCTTTAAGAGGGTTTGATTTTAGAATGTGTATATCTAAAAAGATGATTTTTTTAATATTGAATCCACTTCCTACCACTGTATTATCAACATCCTCCTCTTGTCTTGATAGTTCTTCATAAACCCCACTATTCAAAAAATCTTGAAATGATGTTATAAAATGAAGATCTGTTCTCATATAAGGAGTTTGTTCTTCATCTTGTCTTTTCATATTCATTTTCACTCCCATATAAAACTTTAAAGTTTTCATTTCTTTTAATGTCTTTTTAATAAATTTTTCAACATCGGGTTTCACTATTTCAATTGATTCAGCTATTGATGATGGACCGGGTTCTCCAAATTGAAAAATCCTTATTTTTATATGCCCTTTAAATGCCTCATCAGTGTTTTTAATATAATAGTCTCCCTTTACTTTAAACTCATTTTTCTTGTGTTTTTGTGATTGAAGATGTTGATTATAACTACTCTTCAAAACATCCTTTGAACAGATATCACAATGTTTTCTTTCCAACTCAAGAGGAGATATTTGATGAAATAGATTAAATGTGTGTTTGTTGATTCGGAGGTGTTTTCTATAATGTTTATATTCGTGATTACAAACATCGCAGTACGTTGTATTCACCATATTTATAGAATAAAACTTTGCTTAAACTAAAATTTTCTTGATGAAAATTTCGTTTAATTTATAGGTGAATCTGTGCTTAAAAACATTTTATCCTCCAACTTTTTCACTTAATAAATACAATGTTTCAAGACACAAAAGACAAGTTTCAATCAATCTCTTCATCTGTTAAAGATACTGAGAAATATGTCAAGGATGTAAAATTGAACAAAGATAAATATAACAACTATTGGATAAAAACTATTATGGTAAATAATATGAGTTCTTCAATTTCCTTCAGTGGAAGGGCTTTTAGTATACCTGGTAGAACATCAATTAAAGTATCTCTAACAAAAGTTTCTCCTCTCCTTCTAGTAATATATTCAAAACTAGAAAAAGCAATGAAACAAGAAAAAGTATCAAAGAACAAAAACCTTATGGATGAAGCTTTAGAAAGAAAAGATAAGACCATCTGTAATATGCAAGGAGAAATTTGTATTTTTTTCAACAACCCTAAAGATGTAAATCCTGATGAAATAAAGGATGTTAATATATCAGGTGAAATGACATTTCGTTCAATAGTAGTTAACGATAATTTTAAAATTACCTTTAATTTAAAAAATGTTGTCGTTGAATCTGATAATGAAAAAAAGTATATCGATATCGATGGTAATATACAACTGAAAGTATAGATGAATTTCAGTTTAAGTAAAGTTTTACTTTATAAATATGCTAGACTTTCCTGATTCTCCATATGACAAATTTGAGAATTGTCCTGCGTGTGAAAGACGGGGATTAAACACAGAGTCAAAAGCCTATAAACAATGTATATTCTGTGATTATCTTCTAATTAATGATAATAAAAAATATAAAAAGGAAAATAATTCTTTTAGATTTACACCAAAAATGAATTACTTTACAAGATTGATTAGAGAAATGAATGTAAAGTATGAGGATGATAACACACCTTTCCTTACAAGGGAAGAAACTGAACGTATAAGAGAAATGTTCAAAGGATTGTTGTTGTATATTATTCATGGATGTAATTTTCAGGGAAATATCAACACAAGATATTGTATAAATAAAATAATGGATTATCTTGAAATTAAACCTGAACTTAGGATAAAATATAGAGTTTCTAAAAAAGCCAATAATAAATTAAATAACCTGTTTTTCAAATATATAAATGAATGATTTTTTACCTATTTGGGAAAATAAGATAAAATTTAACAAACATAAAAATCTCCCAAATTCATTAAGATGTCTCATAGTTGGTTCAAGTGGATGTGGAAAAACCTGCTTACTTTTAAAAATGCTCCTCACTCCCAACTTTTTAGATTATGGCAATTTAATAATTTTCACAAAGTCGAGTTTTCAACCAGAGTATCAACTACTCTCACAAGGTTTTAATGCTGGTCTTCAAAAAGAAGATATAATCGGTTTATTTAAACGTCAAAAAACCTAAATGATTATAACATTGAAGATATAATTCAACTATTTTGTGATACACAGAGATGTAAAAAGAAATCAAATCTTATAACTTGTATTCTTAGTGATAATACGGATGATATACCGTCTCCCCAAGATTTGGATAAATCAAAAAAGAACCTCGTTATCTTTGATGATTGTGTTAATGAGAGAAACCAAACGGTAATGGACAGCTACTACACAAGAGGGAGACATTCTTCTTGTAATTGTATTTATCTTAGTCAATCGTACTTTCAACTTCCTCGTCGTTCCATCAGAAACAATGCTAATACTTTTATTTTATTCAAGTTAAATTCAATAGATATCAATAATTTTTGGAGAGATAATTGTTCTACATTATGTAGTAAAAAGAAATTTGAGGATTATATGAAGCACACGACTGAAAAATATAAATATATTGTTGTGAAACAAGATGAGATATTAAGGGATATATTTTTTGTTTTATAAACAATTACATATATAAATGACAACTATTATTATAAATCTTGTGGGTAAATCTGCTTCTGGAAAAAACTTTCATAAATCAAGGTTCTTGTGTAGTACAAATGAGAATATTGTAAATTTACTTAAAAAACACCCCGTGATACGCATTGTATCAACAACAACTAGAGCAATAAGACCTGGAGAAGTAAAAGGTGAAGATTATCACTATATTTCAGTGGAGGAACATATGCGATTGAGGAATGAAGGACAAATATTTGAGGAGGTTTCTCTTGGTACAACAAAATATTCACATTGTAAGAGTGAGTTAAAGAAACTAAAATCTGGTGGTGTTGGGATATTAGAAACTAATCCAGAAGGAACAAGACAAATTATTAAATATCTGAGCAGAGTGAAGATTTTATCATTCGGTTTTGATGTTGATGAAGAAACTCAACACAAACGTATGAAAAGCAGAGATGCAAGGATTAGTGAAGAAGAAATTACAACTCGCATTAATGTTAATAAAGAATTTGATGAAATATTTAAAGAAAAGGATTTATTTGAACACATCTACTTGAATGATGAAGAAAAGGAAAATTTCCCTGTTGATCTTTACAATTCATTAAATGATATCTTACAATAAATAAATGGATACAAAAGAAAGAGCAAGAAGATTTAAGGAACATCAAGAGTTGGTTTCAAAAGTTGTAAAACAACAGGAAGACATAAAGAAGAAACGCAGACAGAAACTAACGGGCGAAGAAGCATTTGAAAAAAACAAGAGAAATTTTTTAAACCACTTTTAAAAACTTCCCAAGAAAAAATGAAAGATGTTTCCACAGTTCCCACAGTAGAATATACTCCTAGAAAGCTTCAAATGTTAAAAGATTTCAGTCAAATGACGGAGGAAGAATTAGAGCATATTGGAGAATTAGAACATGATGAAGGTTTATTTCAACAACTGAAAGAGATTAATCAACCCCCTGATTATATTGTGAATGCTGTTCAAAACAATGAATATTCAGCGGATTCAAAAACCAAAGCAGGACTCATTCCAACAGAACAACCAGCAATATTTCATCTTGTTCAAGAAAAGGTATTGATATTTAATGATGAATTAAGGTTCTTAAGTTCTGCTCAACCCCCTGTTAAACTAACTCCGAGATTAATGTTTCTTCTCACAAAAGATGGAAGACAAGGTTCAACTGTGAGGGATGAATCAAAGTATATTGATAAACCATTGGATATGGAAAATAATGATGATAGAGTATATATTGATTTGCTGAACACTCTAAATTATAAGGTTATTCTTTCTGGTAAAAGTAGGAAGAATGAGAAGGAGAAACACATTATTCAGGCTTTAAGTATCCTTGGTTCAGGTATTAGTTTTCTTCCAAATGACCCATCGCAATTAGTTAATAGACTGTTATTGTTGTTCGGCAGTAAGAAGGCTGGAAATAACAATTGTTTTAATGAAGCATCAGCCATTTTAGACCAGTTGATGAACATGAAAATAATTAATAAATCTCAATATAAAGACATTTTATCTCATATTAAATAAGATGAGAAGCACAATCCTGAGTTTTAATTTCACAACAAGCGACCACACATCTTCATTCCCATACCCACTACAACTTGACACAACAAAAGAATATGAGGCATCTTTATTGTCCATGGAGACTTATAATACCTTATTTAATATAACCGAGAAAAATGACAAGTTTAGTTATAATCCGGGAAGTGGATACAAAACGATAACAGTCTCACCCGGAGCATACGAGATTTCTCAAATATCTTCCGAAATTGCTCGTCTTATGAAAGAACAGGGTGATGAACCAAAAAATATTATTATAAACATTCAAAAACATACTTCAAAATCAACGATTAAAGTTAAAAATAACTACAAGGTTGATTTCACAATTGATAATTCATTTAGAGAGTTATTAGGTTTCTCCTCAAAAAAGATTGAAACTAATGGGACGTTTTACAGTGATAATGTCATTCAAATATCCTCAGGAATAAATTCGGTGTTAATTCACTGTGATTTGATTGATGGTGCTTATAATGATGGATTAAAAACAAATACAATATTTTCATTCAGCGCATACTCAACCCCAATTGGTTATAAATTCAATATGGAGCCTAAAAATTTGGTTTATCTACCTGTGTCAGGAAAAACCATACACAGAGTAAATTTTAGGATAACCGACCAAGATAATCGTGTGATCTCTTTTAATGGAGAAGTTATATCCATCAGAATTCACCTACGTGAAGTTTTTCAATAAATAAATACGATGGTTATTGTGAGGAAGCACGAGTTGGGAAAATATAAAATAATTACAGGGGATGGGATGTTCCTTTCCCCGTACTACAAGGGTGAAGGTATGTATCTTGGTAGAGGATACTATAAACCTAAGAGACAAAGGGGTGTTGGACATCAATTTAGAGGAGATGGGATAATTGATACTCTCATGGGTATTGGTTCAACTATTCTTAAACATAAAGACCTAATTGGTTCAACTGCTTCTGCTGTGGGAAATGTAGCAGGTGCTGTAAAGAGTATAAAAGATGCTCAGAAAGAATCTCATAAATTACAAGCAATAAAAGAAATTAAGAAAGATAAAACTCAGTTGTCCCCCCAAGAACGACAGAAAATAATTCAAATACTTGGATCAGGGTTTCAAAAGTTTTAACATCTTTTTTCCTAAATAAATACAAGTATGGAAGCAATTGATAGTATCTATGATTTGGATGATACTATTATTATCTCAAACTCCACTAAAAAAGAAGATTACTTCAAGGTAAATGCAATAACTGGAACAGACTGGAATACAAATGGTACAAAAAGTTTTGAAATAAATAATCAACAAACCTATTTGAATCTCTCCGAAAGTTTCTTGTTGTGTAAATTTAAATTCACTAAGGCTGGGAATAACACAAACGCTACACTTGTAAATGATTTCTTCTGGAAAATGTTTGATAGTGTGCGATTGTATATTGGAACACAAGAAGTTGAAGCGGTTGATTATGTCTCTGCTGTATCTGAAATGATGAAATTTACACTCTATACATTCAGTGATAGAATGGGAAAGGGGTCTGTCAAAGGTTTTATTCCTGATATGTCAACGGGAACAAACACAGACCCTGGATATATTCAAAGGAAAGGAATGTATAATGATGATACAAAAGCAGAAAATAGTTTTACTGTGGCAGTTCCTCTTAAAGGTATATTTGGATTTTGTGATTATGATAAAGTTCTGTATGGTCTTAAAATTAGATTTCAACTACAAAGGAATGATAATGAAAATAGATTGCTTTTTGGTGTTGGTAATGCTTTTGGTGATCAGAATAAATTTGTAATTGAGGAGATGAGTTGGTATATCAGTGAATATACTCCTAATCTTAAAACAGAAGAGATGTTGAATCGAAGACTTAACTCAAAGAAGCCACTCAGTGTATCATACCTCAAAAGAAGATGTCAACACGTTAAACTCAATCAAACTACTTACACGTGGAATTTGGGTGTTCTGGAAGGAAAGCCACGATATCTGTGGATGATTTTTAAAAAGCCAGATGGTGATACTGCGACTGATAAGAATAATGCATTGAGTGATAATGCTAAGGTGAAACAACTTCGCGTTTCTCTAGATGGAACATTTTATCCACGAGATAGATTGGAAATTAATTGGGAAAAAATGATTTTGCTGAAGCATACAAGTCTTACCAAAAGGTGTGTGAAAGTAATGGAAATAAAGAACCTATTTTGGATATGACAGCATTTAAAAGTTTGTATACAATCTATACGTTTGACCTGAGCGCTCAAAAAGAAACTATAAAGTCTAATCGAGTGGATACTTCCCTATACATTGAAAGAGGAGAGAGTGAAGAAGTTGATACATATTGTTTGCTTTTGGAAGAAACAGAATTGCAGATTAATACAGATAATGGTGTGATGATTAGTCTCACATAATTTTTTGTTAAATAAATGAGTGGCAAAGTACCAACTGGGGTATATGTTAATCAAATCAATCTTCATAAACTATCATCTTGTGTTCAAAATCAAAAGCCTTGTACGATTAACGTTAATACAATTCAGAGAAAAGGAGCAGTAAGAATTGATGTTTTGCTCACAAGAGAACAGGTTAAAATCTTGAATGACACTGGCTCACTTAAAATTAAAATGACAAAACCAATGTTGAAAAAATATTCAATAAGAGAGACGAGTGGAGGATTTCTCCCATTTCTAATTCCTTTATTTGCTGGTTTAAGTGCGGTTGGAGCATTGACGGGTGGTATTTCAACAGCGGTCAAAACTGCCAACGAAAGGAAGGCTCAACTCCAGGCTCAAAAAGAATTGGAAAGACATAACAAAGAGTTGGAGAAACAAATTAGTGGAAGTGATGTAATTGTAGATTTTGCTGAAAAACTTGAAGGTCTGCCTGATAAAGCGAGATTGTTAGTTGGAGATATGCTTTCTTCTATAGCACAAGCAGGTGTAAAATTAACGAAAAGAGGTAATGGATTATATCTTTCTAATAAATAAATGAGCATTGATGAGTGGTTGAAAGAATTTGGAAAGAATACAACATCAAATTTACAACTTGCCAAATATTGTAAGAAATTAAAAATTCATAATGTGGTTATTTGTATGAGAGATGAATTAACAAATGTGTCGAAACATACAAAGAATATTATTATGAACTTAGAAGATAATGATGGGAACGGTTCTCATTGGGTTTGTATTTTTAATAGTCAAGACAAATATTATTTTGATAGTTTTGGTCTTCCACCACCTGTTGAAGTCATAAAATTCTTACAGAATGGTGTTTATCAAACATTTCAAGTCCAAGAATTAAATTCCAAGTGTTGTGGTCAATTATGTCTATATGTGTTATTTCAACTCAACAAAAATAAAAAATTTTATGATATTATTTTTAATCTAATATAAATGACTTATGTTGGTAAAGATGGTTCTATCTTTGGTGTATCTCAAGAACTGGATATTGATTTATCAAATTATTACACAAAGGCACAGGCTGAACGACATAAATATAATATAAACAAAAATATTAACATGAAAAATGCTTATAAATTAAAAAATTATCCAAGCCCGACTGACGCGAATGACTTGGTGAGATTAAGCGATTTATCACAATATATATACTTAAATAAAACGGCTGTGTATTCTAAAGATACAGAAGTGTTGATATTATCTCCAGGTCATACAGAATTCACAGTTCGAATTAAAATAAATTTTTATAAAGAAGGGCGTATCGTTTGTATGAGAATAGAACAATGGGGGTATGATATGAATGATTTAGGGTATAATTGGTCATTTAAAATTAACCTCGAAGACCTGGAACAATTAAATCAGTCTCGTAAGGAAGAATATTATCCACTTGGTATCGAGAATGAGTTTTGTGGAGCCACGATTAGTAAACAACAAATAAAAGAATTTAATAAGGGTAAATATAATAATGGTTTTGCCCTTGTTTATCTCATGAAAACAGAAAAAACAGGATTATATATAATAAGTAAGGAAATACAAAATGATTTAACTATGGGAAGATGGGGAGGTGTTTCGTGCCATAATATTATTCTAACATATATTTCTAATACATAAATGACAGCAAGAAGGCTTCAAGAAAATTATCATTTCTGTGTTCAAGCATACCTTCAAGAAAAGGGTATTCGGTATTTTAATAAATATGTTCTACAACATAAGAATGAGGTATTTTCAATAAAAGATTGGCATTATGCTGATGTTGATAAACCGACAACTTTAGATTTAATTAGAATGTTAAATAATGAAAAAATTATAAGGTTAAGAAAAGGTAAGGCTCTTTTAGAAATTCAAAAGAAATTTTATTGGTTTCCTGTTGTAAAAAAAATTATTTTGGATACAGGAATAACAAGAAATCCTGATGAATATATGTATAATATTCTATGGGGTGTAAACGATTCAAGGATAGTAAGGGATGAGGAAGGAGTTGAAGAAGAGAGGGAAGAGGAGGAAAAGGAGAAGGAGGAGAGAGAGAAGGAGGAAAGAGAGAATAGAGAGAGGGAGGAAAGAGAGAAGAGAGAGAGGGAGGAAAGAGAGAGAATGAATAAATATCAAAATATGGAAACCAGTGAGATTCAAAAAAGAATAGAGGTATTAAAGAAAATAACTTATCTCACCAGGGAGGAATACAAAGAATTAACAAGTCTATTTGCAATACTTTCAACAAAACTATTAGCATCGTCAAGCTATTCATTTTAATTCAAGTTTTTTCTTAAATAAATGGAGGAGAGAGTGAAGGCATTTCTAAGGATTCTTTATGTTTTAAAAATTAAGATTCAAATGTGCATGTTGGAAACTAAAAAGGTTTTTGCACTCTGCAGAAATTTTTCTCATAAATAAATGAGTTATTGTCTCAAATGTAAAAAGAAAACTAATACTAAAAATATTTAATATATTAAAAGTAAAAATAACAGGGTTATACAAAAAGGTATATGTTCGGTGTGTGGTTCAAAAAAAATCAATTTATCTCCAAACACAAACTCGGAGGAGACATACCAAAGTTTTTATCACAAAGCAAATTTACAACTACTGGAATACCACGGCAATTACATCTTCCAGGGTATTCTTTCTGTGGTCCAGGCACAAACTTGGATAAAAGATTAGATGAGGCAGACAATCCTAAATCCTGGAGTAAACCAATCAATAGAGTTGATGAAGTGTGCATGAGACACGATATTGATTATGGGAATACCACAACGTTGGAAGAAAAGCATGAAGCCGATAGAGAAATGTTATATAATTTGTCTCTGATACAAAATCCAACCTTGAGAGAAAAAGTTGATAGGTTCATCGTGAAGAAGATGATTAGTGCTAAATTGAAACTTGGACTTGGAAATTCAAAAAACTTATAGGCTCTAATGATGCCATTAAGACTGAAGAGCAATTAGCTGATGAATTACATAAACCAATATTCACAAAGTTTCAGAGAAGGAAAGTTTATTCCAAGGAAGTTGATATCTGGTCTGCTGATTTGATTGAACTCAATAATGATAAGGGGTACAAGTATGCTTTAACCGTTATTGATTTGAGGAGTAGATATGCGTGGGTTGTCCCTTTAAAAAACAAAACAGGTAATACTCTTATGTTAGCTTTTCAACAGATATTTAATAAAAGTAAGAGAAAACCTAAGAAATTGTGGACTGATGAGGGTAGAGAGTTTTATAACAAGACATTTATGAATTTTCTAAAAAATAACAGTATTACATTATACAGTACCTTTAATGAAGGGAAGGCAGTTGTTGTTGAACGTTTTAATCGTACCTTAAAAGAGAGACTATATAAAAAATTCACACAACTCGGTTCACAACAATGGTTATCTTTTATTCAGGATATTGTGGATAAGTATAATGACACGATTCACACGTCAACGAATATGAAGCCATCAGAAACATTTACAAAATTAAAATATGAAAAAGAGATTAATGTCAGAAAACCTAAGTTCAAAGTTGGTGATATCATAAGAATATATAGGTGGAAATCTCATTTTGAAAAGGGTTTTACTGAACGATGGACGAAAGAACTTTTTAAAATTGTTGATGTAATAGATACAGTTCCTTGGACTTATAAAATATATGATTTGGAAGGGGAAGAGATTTTAGGTTCATTTTATTCACAGGAATTACAAAAGACAAAACTAAGCAGATAATACACCTTTGTGGACACTAGAGGGACAAGTCCGAGGTGTATTACAGTATATAATGTGTGTCAAGGGGGACGTTCTTAGATCTGTGAACCCCAAACACAGAATCCTCAACTGAATAGTCAAGGCTTAACTTTTGTTTGTGTGTGTGTGTGTGTGTGCAATGGGAGCAATAGGTTGGCGCTTCACTCCCTCCTACTATACACCGTTGTGGACACTCGAGGGCCAAGTCCGAGGTGTATAACAGTATATAATGTGTGTCAAGGGGGACGTTCTTAGATCTGTGAACCCCAAACACAGAATCCTCAACTGAATAGTCAAGGCTTAACTTTTGTTTGTTGATGTGTATGTGTGTGTGTGTCCCAACCCTCACATTCAAAATCTCAACCCCAACCCTCACATTCAAAATCTCAACCCCAACTCAATCCTCACCCAACACAGTCTTTTTCAAAATGAGATTTCCACCTATATATATATATATTTTACGTTTTTTTTCTCTTCTTCCAATTCTCTCTTTTAAGGCTTTCAGGTTTGATGACGTAAAAAGGGGGAGTAAGCCTGCACTTTCTTCCCAGAACTTTCTTGATCTTGCTCCCATCAAGCACCATCCGACAAAGAACTACATCGATAGGTTTAGATCCCAAAGAGTGATAGCAACTCCAAAAGTCTCCAAAATATAAATAAATAAAATAATAATAATAATAAATAAATAAATAAATAAATAAAAGCCCCCAAAAAAGTTTCAAGTGTCCAACATAAACCCAACTTTCCAAGTCTTCAAGGTATAACCACATTCCCGTTGAGTTTCCAAGATATGTATCACATTGTGAGTTATCAATCCAGAACCCACATTTCAAGTATTCAAAGTAAAACCAACTTACAAAGTCTCTTAAGGATAACTCATTTACTGATTTTTTCAAAATTTGTGAGTCTCCAAGGTAGGACCCATATTTAGAACCATCTTGGCAGAACCCTTTTCCTGAGTCTCCAAGGTAGTTATTTAAACCATCAAGGCAGAACTCATTTACTGATTTTTTCAAAATTTGTGAGTCTCCAAGGTAGGCCCCATATTTAGAACCATCTTGGCAGAACCCTTTTCCTGAGTCTCCAAGGTAGTTATTTAAACCATCAAGGCAGAACTCATTTACTGATTTTTTCAAAATTTGTGAGTCTCCAAGGTAAAACTTGTATTCTGGCTCATCAAGGTATAACTTGTTCAGTGGGTATTGTCTTGATAACTCACAATGAGTACTATTGCTGTAAAACTCTTTTTCAGGATTTTGCTGGTCTCCAAGGTATAACTCTTTGGTTGGGTCATCAAGGACGAACTCGTTCTGTGGGTGTTGGTCGCTCATAAGGTCTTCAACCAAGCCAACAATTTCGCCCCAAGTTGTAGCAAAAGCAGTATTTTCATTTCGTATTTCAGACACAATTTCCTGTGAGAGAAAATAATAATGTATTAATTAAGTTATTTAATTATTAAATGAGTATGCTTCAATCAAAGTTTGAAAATAGGAAAATAAAAAATCTTACCTCAATAGATAAGAGGTTTGAATCCAGTTCATCAACTTGAAGGTTTAGTTCCATAGAAGACAGAGAGTTCCAAGGAACACCAAAGTCATCCCACTCAAGGTCTTCAACCAAGCCAACAATTTCCCTCCAAGTTGTAGCAAAAGCAGTATTTTCATTTCGTATTTCAGACACAATTTCCTGTGAGAGAAAATAATAATGTATTAATTAAGTTATTTAATTATTAAATGAGTATGCTTCAATCAAAGTTTGAAAATAGGAAAATAAAAAATCTTACCTCAATAGATAAGAGGTTTGAATCCAGTTCATCAACTTGAAGGTTTAGTTCCATAGAAGACAGACAGTTCGAGACAAGCACACAGAACACCATTGCCAGCAAAAACAAATGTTTAAAATGGAGCCTGGGTTTGAAGCTTTTATAGAGAAAGACTGGTGGGTGTGGTTTCCTTTGGAAATTCCCTGGGCAAGCCTAGGCAAGCCTTCATTGGGAAATTTTTCAAAACCATAACATCCTGTAATTTTCTAGTGATTTCTTTGTGAGTCAGAGATGAACTGGAAATGATGTAAGAGTGGGCGGGGCTTAGCAAAAGTAGGCGGAGCTTAGGAAAAGTGGGCGTGGCTTAGAAAAAATACCTTATGAAAAGTGGGCGGAGCTTAGCAAAAGTGGGTGGGGCTTAGGAAAAGTGGGCGGGGCTTAGGAAAAGTGGGCGTGGCTTAGAAAAAATACCTTATGAAAAGTGGGCGGAGCTTAGCAAAAGTGGGCGGGGCTTAACAAAAGTGGGCGGGGCTTAAAGAAAAGTGGGCGGGGCTTAACAAAAAAATAACCTGTGGCTCAGGAGGTGGTCAAACAAGAGCATTAAGAGAAGTTTATCATTTCGTAATGGCACAAATGGGGTATCTTAAAAAATATAAAGATTCAAATGTTTTGTTTGTCAATATTTTAGATGGGGATTATTGTGCAAAGAAAATTAAACTATTGAAGGAATTTGAGAATGAACAAATCTTTATAGGTTCAATGAGTGAGCTGTTCAACCCCCAGGTGTTCAATTCAATGAGGTTCAACCTCCAAGTTAAAAGGGGAGACAAATAAATATACCTTGGGATAAAAAGGGGGGTTTATTTTTAGGGAAAAAAAATATGAATCGCTGAAAATCCCCCATTCATTTACATGAGCCAGAATGGAGCCAGAATCAGTATTCTTACCCTACTCACATGCATGTTTCAGCACGTGTGAAGATTACATACACATGCATGTTTCAGCACAAGTGAAGGATTGTATGCACATGCATGTTTCAGCACATGTGAAGGATTACATGCACATGCATGTTTCAGTGACAGTATTTATGTTAAAATAAATGAACAGTTGAAAAAAACATAACCCCTTCACTTCTGCCTCATGCAGCCCTCTTTTATTCCTTCTTTGTTTCTAAATTATTTTTCTTTCCTGCTCTGTTCAATTGCTAAGATAAACTTTCCCGATCCATATACGTATTCTCAAGGGGATGGCAGGATGGCTGAGAGGTACACACATTTGTATCGAAGCTGTCTAGCCTGGGTTCGAATCCCGACCCAGCTATGTTTCACAGGCAGGATGATTCAACAATGTGTGTGTTGTCCCTTGGATGGACGCTAAGCCGGGTGCCCCATCTGCCATCATCAGTTGGGTGATGTTAATGATCCCACAGTTTTCTTAGTGAAGAGTAGTCAAGCTATTGCTGGCACCATGAACAAATTTCAAATTCCTGCTCTGACAAAATGCTGGTAAGGCAATGGCAAACCATCCAGCGTCACCCTTGTCAAGCAGCCAAGGACCTACCTTCAGGCAGAGCACACAATCAATCAATCTTCTCAAGTTATTTGTCTGTTTTTCGTTCATAATTGTTATCTCCTCTCTTGATGGTGTGTGCGTGCATCTGGTGTGGATGGTGTGCTTCCGATTCGCTCTTTCACTTTTATTTCCTTCAATTACACTTCTTTCAAATGTCTCGATTCCATCCCGACCTGTGTATTTCTTCTCCTCACTCACTCTGTACACATCAAATTAGGTACTCATCATCAGTGTGAACCTCTACTCGTGCATTTCACCTCATCTTGTCATGGTTTCTGAGATGCTTTTCCTTTTGGACACAGAGTAAAACAGGTTGATTATGAAATAGACACATTACACGCTTCAGGCACAATAGGCACAGTTTCGGTGCGTCACTCTCGATGGAAACAAAATGGCTTCAAATAGCAAGCTCCTCATCTATCTATAATTCCAGCAATCTCTGTGTGTCTGTCTGTCTGTTAGGTAGTCGATCTAGTCTAGCCTTATTATCAGTATTTCCGTCGATATGTTGGGTAGTCGATCTAGTCTACTCTTATTATCAGTATTTCCATGAATATGTTTGTCTCTCTGTTGGGTAGTCGATCTTGTCGAAAAAAAAAAATTGAGATTTTTTTCTGCCCTTATTTTCAGTATTTCCGTCGATATGTCTGTTGGGTAGTCTATCTAATCGAAAAAAATCTTTTTTGAGATTTTTTTCTACCCTTATTATCAGTATTTCCGTCGATATGTTGGGTAGTCGATCTAATCTCCCCTTATTATCAGTATTTCCATCGATATGTTGGGTAGTCGATCTAATCTACCCTTATTATCAGTATTTCCGTCGATATGTTTGTCTGTCTGTTGGGTAGTCGATCTAGTCTAGCCTTATTATCAGTATTTCCTTCGATATGTTGGGTAGTCGATCTAATCTACCCTTATTATCAGTATTTCCGTCGATATGTTTGTCTGTGTTGGGTAGTCGATCTAGTCGAAAAAAAAAATTAAAAAAATGTTTTTTTTTGAGATTTGTTCTACCCTTATTATCAGGACTTAAAATGGCGATTTCAGTGAATACAATGGCGATTTCAGTGAATACAATGGCGATTTCGATGAAACTTGGTTGGTTCATACCATGACCTAGTTGTGTGCAAATGAGAACCATTGCTCTGGACACCACCGTTGCCTAGCAACGGGACTTTGAAATTTTTGAAAAATCATAAAAAATTTATTCTTTCGAAAATCAACAAGTGAAATCCTTCAATACAGCGCGTGTGGTGAAGCAAATGAGTACACTAATGTTAAAATATGCAATTTATGCTTTTTCAGTTGAAAAACAATTAAAAAGCGTACTTAATATTTGAAATGTAAAAATCTTGTTATTATTGTGATAAGCACCTTTATATATATAACAGAAGGAATGAAATCGTTCGATACAGCGTGGCAGGGAGCCGCAAAAGAATGATGTAAAATAAGAAGAACTTAGCTTTCAGCTATGCGATGGTGGGAGGAAATGACGTCTTTCAGCGCGAAATGCCATGGTGGGCGGAAATGACGTCTTTCGTTCGTTCATACATGAGAGGGGCGCGTTTCTTCGTTTTTTTTCCATCAAGCAATAAATTAAATGGTTTTCACATATATAACACATTAGTTTCACAAATTTCCATTGAAATACTCAGGTATTTCCGTCGATTGTCGCCATTTCCGTCTAGGTTACGCACTGCATCTACCGGACGGCCGTCATTGGCTCTCTTGAGGCACGTGGGGCGGGGGGGGGACAGGGGGACACCGGAGACGTGGGAGACGTGGTAGATGCTGGCGGGGACATTTCAAACTTGGTGCAATTGTATACAGCGCACGCGCTGTAAAAATCGGGCCACGAGCGACTGTGGGCAGTACATTCAGCCATATTGTCAAAAATTTCCAGCCGGATCCTATAAAAACTGTCGGAGAAGATAGACTTTGAATGAACCCTGGTCAAAAATAATAAAAAAACGAAGTTCGTTATATCTTGGAGACTATGAGTCAGATATACATGAAACTGGTATGGTAGGTTCATGGTATGTCCTCGTTATGTGTGAGAAAGAACCGTTGCTATGGACACTTTTGTTGGCTAGTAACGGCTGAAAAACGACTAAATTCGACTTCATCGCCTACCCATGTCCGCTTACCGGCTTGTCTGTCTGTCTGTGACCGCTGTTTCTCGACAACCACTGGTCCGATCTAATTGAAACTTGCCAGGTATATTGCTGGGGCCCTGTGGATGTTCCTTTTAAAGGTTTGATATTAATCGGACAAGTGGTTCCAAAGTTATGGCCATTTATTTACCAAACCAATGACAGGACACAGTGCTATGACGTCACAACTGTTGTTTTTTTTTCTTTGCACGTACGGCCACGCACGTACGGGCACGTACTAGTAGTCTATAACTCAATAAGGACTCCAGTACAGCCTGGAGGTAGGCACACTCGCCTCTAAGCCATCTCGCCAGGGTTTGAATCCAGACTCAGCTATAAACTGTCATCCTGGTGTTTCACAGGCAGGGTGATTCATCAATGTGTGTGTGCCGTCCCTCGGTGTACGTTAAACCGGACGTCCGAAAGTCCAGCAGCATCAGTTGGTGGATGTTAAAGATCCCACGCTTCAGGGCTTGAATTGAGGGCCCTAACATCCCAAGCCAGCCACCCTAATCACTGAGCCGACAGCAGGCTCACTCCCAGAAACGATGCAAACACTCACTTGCTGCATACAAAGTACATACTGGAACCATTTCTGAAAGTACGTTTAAGAAGAGACGTAGAACTGGGGGTTTTCTGATAGCAAACGCCTTGCTTACCGCTTGCCAAGCGACTTGCAAAGCAGTTGATACGGAACGACTGGCTTGGCAAGCGATAGCAAGCCGCCTGCTAACGGAACACAGCAATGAATATAAATTTATTTAAAGTAACCAGAGATGGAATTATAAAAGCGGTTTACATTAACAAATGTTTGTAAACCTCAAGAAGAAGGAAAAAAAACACGTTAAAATAAACAAATTGACGAGGTTGTCATTTTAAAAAAAAAATCCAATTTGTACCGGAAGTGCACGTGACAGACGGAAGCGACCAACCCTCGCGTCACGTTTGCCTGTGCACGTGACATACGAGTGCCGAGTCGAAGAGATTGGCATGTATTCTACTTCCGGCATATGTAACCAATCGTTAAAAAAAAATCCTAAATGTTTAGACTTACGGTTGTCATGTAAATTCATGGCAAATGCGAGCTCCACCCCTTGCGTTGAAAAATGACGCATCGCAGTGTGCCTCACGAGGACCGGCAATTAAGATATTTATAAACGCGCTTTCATCTTACCGTATTGTCTCCTGCTAGTACTCTTTCCTCATTTAATTTAAATGAATCCTTAATATTCAATTTTTATATTTTCTTGCTGTTAATTGGCTGAATAGCATTTGGGGCGGTGTATCGGTGAGGATTCCGGACGTTGAACTGCAAAGATGCAATATATATATATATTTTTTAACATTTAATTCACATATTAATACCTATTATTAAAGTCGTCATTCGGTTATCGTCATAGTTTATAAAGTTTAGAAGTAAAGTCTCAATGTATGTCTGAAGAAAAGAAAAAAAAGATGCTGTCAAACAATGATAAATACACCTGAAGGAAGCAGCCATCGGATTGCATGTTGTGGTACGCCAGGTTCAACAAACATGGCGGAGGGGTATTTGGGGTCGGTGGACGATCAGTGGCGGGTATGGTTTTTTTTAAATATATATTTTTAAAGAATGGCGCGTGTATTTTATGCTTGTTCATGTGTTATCGACGTTTGTAACTTGAGTGTGATTTTCTTTTTGGACAGGCAGCGCTACACAGACCAAGCAACAACAACTCTGACCCGAGTTTCAGTGACAGTGGAATCGATACCTGTCAGTACCATTCATCTTCTTCTTCTTCTTCTTCTTCTTCACCACACCCTCTTCCCCCTCCTCTCGTTTTGGTCATTTGTCTGGAAGCCTTTGTTCCCTCCAAACTGCCCACATGGCAGTTATAGAAAGCCGATACACTAATGGATATGGATACACTTCCTCAGTTTCGTAGTCTTTGACCAAGCCATGATTTTTTTGAGTGTTGTTGATGACATTAATAACTTTGTCTTAACATTTACTTGTTTAACCATAATCTGACCAACAGGGGTCTTTTTGGACCCCGGGCCTACATTTTGATATTATTCATCTATTGGTTTGACAATGTATTTAATGTTTTATTAGCTTGTTTACCTATATGTACCGATAATAAATCTATATATGATGTTGTAAGATTCCACTTTGCTGTTTTGGTTCATTATCTTGCCAAAACGAAGTTTTTGCAAGATATGTTCGTCAGCTTGTTTTTTTTTTTTTTTTTTTTTGTCTGTAATCACGTAGAAAAAAATTCTGCAGAGCACAGTTATCATTGGAATTTTTGTAACTTCGCATATCAGAGGCCTATAGAGGTCGCTTTCAGCGCATAAAATTTTGAATGTCAAGGTCAAAGGTCAAGGTCACTTTGTTGCAAATCAGGGGAGTCGACGAAACCCTTATTTTTTGAGTAATTTTGATCGGATCGTCTCCAAACTTCATGGGAATATAGTTCATGGTCTGGCGCTCAGCTGATTAATTTTTGGTGGCGATTGGCCTTGACCTTCATATGTTTTTTTTTTTTGTCTGTAATCACGTATAAATCACTCTGCAGAGCACACAGTTATCATTGGAAATTTTTGTAACTTCGCATATCAGAGGCCTATAGAGGTCCCTTTCAGCGCATAAAATTTTGAAGGTCAAGGTCAAAGGTCAAGGTCACTCGCAAATCAGGGGAGTCGATGAAACCCTTATTTTTTGAGTAATTTTGATCGGATTGTCTTCAAACTTCATGGGAATATAGTTCGTGGTCTGGCGCTCAGCTGATTAATTTTTGGTGGCGATTGGTCTTGACCTTCATGGTTAGCACCTAAGGTCAAACATATTTGACCCCCAAGGTCAAATTTTCAAGTTTTAGGAACCATATCGTGTAGTACCTTAAATTGAACACCTCGATGAGTGCTTTCTAGATATGTCAAGCTTGAGACGTTATGACATCATGTGGTGACGTTATGAGGCAATCGCATATTTTTCATGGTTGCTCTGTAGAACGATTCTCATCGGAATCTCTCGTAGGCAGATATTCCTCAAGGAGTCGCTCCTGGTGGATAGCAGCTCTGTTCACCTCAGTGTGACCTTAAAGAAGTCACACGTGGTGACCTTTTGGCAAGATACAGGTCACCCTGTGGGTGACATTGGTTTATTTTTTATTTTTTTTACCTCTGTCACCGTAGGTGGATGGAGGTTGTTTTCACCCCTTTTTGTTTGCTTGTTTGTCTGTTTGCACGCAGGATACCTCAAAAAGTTGGGGCCGGGTTCGGACGAAACTTGGTGGACAGGTCAGGTGTATGACTAGGACGAACTGATGAGATATTGGTGAACATCCAAATCCGGGTCCAGATACGAGAATTATTATTTCTTTTATTTCAAGTGATTCTTTACCATTGAGAGATGGGGCCAAAAACTATATACACCAGGGGTCACCAACCTTCTTTTCAATACGAGCTACTTTTCATTGATTAAATATTTCAAGAGCTCCTAAAACATAACTTTATAAGGGTACAAATTTAGTTATTACAGTTCATTTACACAAATACATATTTAAAGTGAAGGAAAATTGATCTTTACCTTTACTTGAGTAAGCCTGGTGTTGGCTTAGCGGTTAGGGTGGCGGCTTGGGATCCTAGGGTCTTGAGTTCAAGCCCCGTTGGCCGCTGAATTAATACACCAGGGGGTTGACTCAGCCTGTTATCCTTCTGAGGTCGGCAAATTGAGTACCAGCTTGCTGGGATAATTGAGCCATTCGAGTATCCTGCGTCAGAGTGGCGACCCGTCCAGGATTGTGCCCAATAGCCCATGAAACTGCTTCGGCAGCACCGACACTCTCTGTACAGAGTATGGCTCCAATTATTATTATTATTATTTACTTGAGTATGAAACTTGACTGCATGTTGTCCACCAGGACACACTGCGAAATCTGTTGTGTATCCTGACAGGTCAACTGTGATGGAGTCCTTCAGATGCTCGTCTGTCAGACGGGTTCGAAATTTCGATTTGATTCAGTTCATGTCAGAAAAGGCAGATCGCAAAGATAGGTCATGCCAAATAGGGAAGCTACTTTCATTGCTACTTTGCGGATGTTACTGTACTTTTCAGTATCCACGAGACTCCAGAAATTTGTGGCAGATTGCCTTGATTTCAACTGAGTGTCATTTTGAAGGTTGATAATCTCCATTTCAAAAGGGACACAATCAAGGTCAACAGCACACTAATTTGTTCAGAAATGTCACTCACATCAACTTCCATCAAGGGGCTCGAAGTGAACATCATCACATAGGACTCAGTCTCCTCAAAATCATTAAATCTGTCGTTGAACTCTTGGCCAAGCCTGGTCAGGAAATCGCTGTACTTGTCAATGTCCACGATTCCGACAGCAACCTCATTTCCTGCAAGCATTTGGAGCATAGAAGGAAAATGTTGCATTTTCCTTTTCTAGACTTGTTGTATCTGAAGGTTAACTTTTGACTTGAAAGCTTTCATTGGACTAATTATGTCAGCAATTGTGTTGTTTCCCTTGCAATCCACAGTTCAGGGTGTTCAATTTTTCTGTCGTATTTGTTAGAAATGCCAAATCAAGCAGCCACGCAATGTTTGATAATTTGGTGCTATCTCCGTTTTTGACTCCATGAAAACTTTAATTTATGGTAAGAGTGAAAGAAATAGACGCAGTATTTTTCCTCTGTTAAGCCACCGGATTTCAGAGTGCAGCAATAGGTCGCCATACTCAGATGATAATTCATTCAGAAAGGACTTGAAACTTCGGTGCTGTTTTGCCCCTTTTTAAAATTTTTATTTTTTTGTATTCATTGTCGAGGCTCGTATGAGAGCGAACACAAATTGCACAGCAAGGGGGGCATGAGATAAGATGGGCGGGAGAGGGAAGGACAAAAAAGTGGGGAACAGAGACATTAGGAGATCGGTGGAACGTTTCGGGATGGGACGGAGAACACGGGGTAAACAAGGTGGACATTACAAGGACTTTCAGGAAGGAAAGCAGGGAATTTGAAGAAGGTGGGTTTGGGGTGGATTAACGGGGGTAGAAAAGATCGAGGTTTTGGATGGGGAAGATAGGTGGTGGTGAACAGCTGTTTTGAAGGCCTGGAGGGAAGAATGGGATTCAACAGAGTGAGGGAGTTTATTCCAAAGGCAGGAAAAAAGAGGAATGAAAGAGTGAAGGTGAGCAGTGATTCGTGATTTTGGTCGTTTTACCAGAAGTAGCCCTTGCATGAATGGCATTAATACTTCTAACAACGGGAGACATAACATGATCAAACCCCATTACTTTGGCACAAATTCCCTGTTAATAAATGTACAGTGGTAGCTCAAGAAACGAGGGAAATCATCGTCTGCTTTACACGATGCGATGCAACCGACATGATGCCCAATCATTACTGGCACACCATCAGTTTAGTTATTGCGACGAACTTCTCCAAAGGCACATTCCTTTCTGCAAAATAATTATTGACCTTGTTGTAGATATCAACTGCACTGGTTGTGGATTTCATTGGCAACAATATCAAGAATTCCTCTTCAATAACGAAGTCTTCAAACAGCATTGGAATGAACACTGCCAGTTCACTCACTCCGCAACCACACATCTCTCTCTCTCTCTCTCTCTCTCTCTCTCTCTCTCTCTCTCTCTCTCTGTATCTCTCTCTCTCTCTCTCTCTCTCTCTCTCTCTCTCTCTCTCTCTCTCTCTCTCTCTCTCTCTCTCTCTCTCTCTCTCTCTCTCTCTCTCTCTCTCTCTCTCTCTCTCTCTCTCTCTCTCTCTCTCTCTCTCTCTCTCTCTCTCTCTCTCTCTCTCTCTCTCTCTCTCTCTCTCTCTCTCTCTCTCTCTCTCTCTCTCTCTCTCTCTCTCTCTCTCTCTCTCTCTCTCTCTCTCTCTCTCTCTCTCTCTCTCGTTGTTGATGTTGTTTAGCCCAGTCAGTTCTGCTCAAATAGTCCCACTGCCCATATGGAAACTTGGACTCATTGTTTTGGTAAGTGTTGCAGCTAAATTAACTTTATTATTGTGTTACTGTCTTTATGAACACCATGCGTCAATTCTTTTTTTTGACCATGTGAATGCGGCTTTTTTTCCACGTTTTAATGTGAGCTACTCATTGACAGCCAGTGAACTACCAGTCGCTCATGATCTACCTTTTGGCATACCCTGCCATACAGTACAACATGATATTTCAAAAAATTATTGGGCCCGGTATGTTCTGCTGGATCAGGCATTACATGGTGGAGGTATGCGCTCCACCGAGTGCTCTTATAGTTTGTATGTATGATTACTTCACATGATATTTGTATCGAGCAAGTCCTCTAATTTTTTTAAAACTTATTTTATGCCTATGTTTGTTTATTTTATTACGAAAACATCATCCAATCAAAATATGTTTTCCTCATTGATGTGAAGCTTTAGCAGATTGAATGAAATTTAGTGCTTCTGGGTTCGGGTAATAAAAGTCCCCAGTTGGGAGGTTAATTTTACATTTTATATTTATCTTTTATCTTTGTTGTCTTTATCAATAAAACACCATGTTTAGTCGTTGATGTGAAACTTTTACAGATTTGGTGAAATTGAATGGTTTAGAGTTGGAGTCTGAAAAGATCTGAAAAGAGTTGTAGTTTGTAAGATTCAATCATAAAATATGTTGGTAGGATTTGGGTTGAAGTGTTATCTATGCTTTGTAATTCAGTATAGATGTTTTTCTTGCTTTTTTTCTAAATTGGCTTCAAAGTGCTTAATTTTTTTGTTTGTTTGTTTCATTTGGACAGTTGGTGTTGAAGTACAAGGGAAGCATGGTGCACCCTCAAGGGCAAACAGCATTGCCTCAAACACAGGCTCAAACAGTCCATCATCTGTGCCCAATACGGGTAACCTTCACTCTTCATGGTTTTAATCATTGCACAAACGCTCGATCGTTAAATATATAACCTCTACTCCATTCAGTTACACAAAATTAATCATTACATGAAAGAAAAAGCCATGGCTTATTCATGTGGAAGTTGGGATGAAATAATAATTTTATATTGTGCGGAAGGAAAATGGCAATCAATGAGGAGACAATTGGGCAAAGAACAAACTGGCCCCTTAACAAGTACAGACATGTGACTATACTAAGAGAACAGAGGATACAAGTACACAAAGGATATTTGAACAGATTAGACGGATTGCCTGACAAAGAGTTAATTTGGAGAAGTGCAGGTGAGCTGAAGGGCTGGCAGGATGGCCTATAGATATTGTTACGTTTGAGGGGGGGGGGGTATGCATTCAAAGGGTAATTAGGATGTTTAATTAGGTATGCCATGCTGTTCGAGTTACCCAGGATCTCGATGTAATAAGTAGCAATCCAGTGGTGATAAGTTGTCTAGTAAATGTTCATTTCTTCAAGGGGGAAATGATAATTGTCACGTAATTAGATAGGGACACGGAATAGGGTAAGTGTGTCTGCGTAAACCCCTTTTCGTAGTCCCTGGAGGCTGGCCGTGACGTCACAGGAAAGGGCTGCGGATGGCTCCGCCCCGTGATCACGATTGGCGGAAGGCGACGGCGGTGGGCCAGTAAAACGGCTCGATTGGAAGTGACGAGGACAGGAGGATAAAAAGGTTCTGTTCGGGGTCGAAAAGGAAGAGGAAGAAGATCAGGACAAAAAGATCGTGTTTTTTGGTGTGGAGGCTGTTGCGCGGGAAGCGTACTTGTTGTGCTGATTCGATCGTGTTCTTCATCGTGTCTTGGAGCCTTGCTGAGCCTCGTGCCTCACCTTGGTTGGCTCTGGGGTTCTGCTGACTCGGAGTACGGGGTCGAACGGCGGGCGGACCTGCCTCCCTCTCCTGCTCGTAATTTGGCGCCAGAACTGGTTCCCTGGCGGCTGTGAGCGGACTTGGGCCAGGACCAGGAGGTCGACAGCACCACGGTTTCTCCTGCCCCCCCCCCTGACGAGAGCAAGGCCAGCTCGTCCGACGCTGATCCAGGGACAGTTGCGTCTACACCACGGTCCAGCCTGACCACCAGAAGTAGCTACTGTGTGTGTGTGTGTGTGTGTGTGTGTGTGTGTGTGTGTGTGTGTGTGTGTGTGTGTGTGTGTGTGTGTGTGTGTGTGTGTGTGTGTGTGTGTGTGTGTGTGTGTGTGTGTGTGTGTGTGTGTGTGTGTGTGTGTGTGTGTGTGTGTGTGTGTGTGTGTACTTGGCGCCTTAGAGGGTTTGAGATCTGTATATTCATTGGAATTGTCTGTGTTTTCCCCACGCCCGATCCTACACCATCCCGTCGAATCGCCCCGGATCCCTCTTCTTGCCGAGTCTTGTTATTTCTGGTTAGAGCAATAAACGTTATCAACTCAGTGAAAAGCGACTCGTGCCACCTTCCTCGTCCCGTTTGCGGTAGAGCGATTAGAACCGCCATGTTTGGGTTATAAATATACAGCCATGCTCGGCTGCTGAGATTGTGGCGAAGTGCCCTCCTTTGGTGGAAAAATATGAATTGTGGGAAAATTGGCATGGGTTTGTAAGTTCTGCTGGGTTTTAGAGTGACAATCGGGACAGTGGGTAATTGGTAACAAAGCGGGCACAAGTGGCTGTCCAATGGCTGGTGCGTGGATCGGGTGAGAAGTGCTGTGTGAGTTGTTTTAAGTTAAGAAGTGAAATGTATGGTGCACACATTGATTTTTTTATTGGACATGGTGCACAGATGCCAACCCTCCCGATTTCATCGGGAGGCTTCCGAAAATTCACCCAAACTCCCGCCCTTACGATCACTATCCTTATCCTCCCGAAATTTTGATATTTTTGCACTGTTCACTAATCAGAATGTACTAGTATGAGAATTGAATGAAAAGCATCGTCTGCTACGTATAGCATGTGGTAACTCCATAACGTTCGCTGCTACCAAATTGTACGTAAAAAATTGCAAATTCGAATGAGGAGCAGCGAAACATTGGGTCTGGATCTCGCTTATGCGATCATGCACTGAGATTTAGTGCATGCGGTATGTGTGCAATACAGTGCATGCGGTATGTATGCACAGTGTATATGCATGCGATACGCTCACTGCATGCAGCTGGGCCCCGTACCAGCCCGGCGGTCGCGACCACCGTGCGGTGTTTAACAGCCGCTAGAGTTCTACGAGTTGCGCTGCAGCTGTGGAACATCGACTTCGAAGTTACCGATGCTTCAAGCCCTCGATGTTGATTACGAAATGGCAGAAAAGAAGCTTACGAAGACCAAGAAATGGTCTCAGAAGTACAAGACCGAATACAGTCTCCAATACCCGTGTATTCGAAAGTCTGAAAGAGGAATTCATCATGCGTATTGTACAGTATGCAGCGTTGATATTTCAGTTGAGCACGGAGGTCGCGATGATATTCGGAATCACGTTGGAAGCAAACGGCACACAGACATTGCAAAGGAGAGATCTTCGAGCACGAGTACCGGTACACTTCTGAATTATTTCACCAAACGAGGGACAAGCGAGGAAGAGGATGTTACCCGAGCGGAACTTCTCTTTAGTGGATTTATTGTGGAACATAACTTGCCCATATCAGTCTCAGATCATGCTGGACCTCTATTTCAAAAGATGTTTCCAGATTCAAAAGTTGCTTCAAAGTATGGATGTGCAAGAACAAAAACTTCAGCAATAATTGGTGAGTTGTCAAATGTTACTGCTTCATCTATTGCCGATATTGCTAGACTAGCTCCATTTAGCCTAGCTACAGACGGTAGCAATGACAGTGGTGAGGCCCAGCTATATCCTGTCCTGATTTCGTACTATGACAACAGTGCTGGGATTGTGAAGCAAGGTTTGCTAAGTTTGCCTGCGTGCAAACAAGATTCCACTGGAGAAAACATTTTCAAACTGCTTGATCATGAGTTCAGTGACAGGAAAATTCCGTGGGGAAATTGTGTTTCCTTTTGTGCTGATAATGCCTCTGTCATGGTGGGCAAGCACAAAGGAGTCGCTGCTTATATCCACAAACAAAATCCAGAGTGCTACATCATGGGATGCCCTTGCCATATGATGCACAATACGGCCAAGAAGGTGGCTCAGGCCTTACCCATTGAATTAGATGACTTTCTCATCGATATTTACTACTACTTGGACAAAAGTAGTAAACGCGTCAAAGGAGTGAAAGCACTGCAAGAACTCTGTGATGCCCCGACACACAAGATTCTGAAGCATGTCTCAACAAGGTGGCTGTCCCTTGGTCAGTGCCTAGACAGGCTGATTGAACAGTGGGAGCCACTTCGCCTCTTCTTCAAAGAAGAAGTACGAAGAAAAATGCAACCAACTGTAGCCAAGACTCTAACAACGAGCAAGAAGGACGGCACTGTATCTACTGCCAGTACTGGCACTGCAGGATCAAGCACTAGTGGAGCAGCATTCACCACTACCACTGCAGTATCTGCTGCGAAGAAGACAGCAGGGACAGCACCAAAACCAATGCTGAGAGCAGGTAGCATCACCGGCCCTTCATCACGTTCATCTACAAAGCAGATCCCTTCAGAGTCTAGAAAGACTGTGATAGTCCCATCTACAGGCAAAGAAGGACCCAAGTTAAGTTCTGCTTTTGCCAAATCACTTGATAGAAGCTCAGCAAAACCTTCGAATCAGAGGTCTTCTTCCTTGGCTGCACCTACCTCAAGCTCTCTCCTCAAACGTAAAATTGGATCTGGTACTACGAGTCTGACCTCTTCTGCTGGCAGTAAACGCAAGTGTGATCGCCCTGCGGCAAAGTGTACTACGAGTTCTACAACTAAAAGCGCATCTTCCTCAAACACTGTGCAGGAATCTAGAGAAAAACGTGTCAACAGGATGTTCTTGTCTCCACAAACAAAACTCTATTGTTTCTTCCTTCGATATGCTAACAAGCTTTTTGAGAAGGGGAATCTTCTGCTCCAAAGAGACGAACCCTGTATTCATCTCCTGCACGGAGAATTGAATGGTCTTCTGAAAGATATCTTCGTACGGTTTTTGAAACCATCGGTGTCATCGGTTGCTCTGGTAAATGTACCCTTCTCTGACAGAAATCATCAGAAGAATGATGAGGACCTCATGATTGGGAACGATGCCAAACTGTATATAAGGGAACAAAGGAGTCTCAAGAAATCCACCTTCACTCTGAGTGAGTCAGACATCCAAGGTTTCTTCAGTGCAGTTCGCTCATATTATGTGAAAGCCTGCAATTACATCTTCAAAACCTGGCCGCTAGATGATGAATTAGCCAAGCATGCTCAGGTGCTGGATGTTAAGCTACACCAAGAAGTGGGGTTTGACTGTGTGGAGTTTTTCATCAAGAAATTCCCCTGTCTGTTCAGTGGCGGTGATAGTGACATAGACAGTCTTGAGAGTGAATTCGCTCACTACCAGGCAGACGCCTCCATAGCTACAATTGCTACTGAGACAGTGAGAGTGGATGAGCAGTGGCATCGGATTTCACAGCTCACAGATCCCTGCACTGGTGCCAAGAAGTATCCTAATTTGAGCAAAGTGATGAAGGGAATCTTGGTCATTCCTCATTCGAACGCATCATGTGAGCGGGCACTCAGTCTTGTACGGAAGAATCATACTGAATTTCGTCCCAATTTGAGTGTCAAAACCCTGGAAGCTCTCTTAATTGAAAAACTAGCTCATAGCACCCCTTGCTACCAGAGAGAATACAGCAAAGACATAATCAGAAGGGCTAAAAGAGCCACACAGCTGTCACTCAGCAAAGCTGCCATGGAAAAAGCAAGCAGCAGTAGTACCAGCCAGTAAGGTAAGAAAAATATTGCTTCTTTTGTGCTTTTTGTTAATCTTTGATTGTCCCCTAACTTACTAATATTAACATACATGTAACATTAAAAAGTGCACAATTTTCCCCTTTTTTTGTTCAAAAAGTGGGAATTCTTAACATGTTAAATGCTCCAAAATAGGGCTCAGAGGGCACTAGAGAGCGTCTAGAACCCCAGAGCTTCCAGGGCCCTAAGGCGGGCCCTGGACCCCGCCGCAAGGGTCGAGCGCTCCGCGCTCGAGATGTGCGCTTAGCGCACATTATTTGGTGTCGGTTGCAAATCCTCCCTAATTCTGATTTCCAAAAGTTGGCATCTCTGCATGGTGTGGTAACAGGGAAGGTCATGGTCGGCGAAGTGTTAGAAATGCAGGTGTCACATGTAAGGCCGATGGGGTGGGGGAATCATGTGGGTTTTGTGGGTGGGGATGATGTGCTTGTCCACAGGGATTGCTGAAGCTCACGGTGAGCGTGAATTGTGACCCCCTTCAAGGAGATTCATCACCTGGTGGCTAATGGTGACAGTGTCTGGAGGCAACTGGGAGAGGGTCTGGTTGGGCGACCAAGGCGGGTAGGACCTTGGCGACCCAGGAAGGCCAGAGGAGCCAGTGAGACCCCTTCCAGAGTGTTGTACGGGATTAGAGCTGATGGCTACCAGGGAGGAGGGAATCAAAGGGAGCGGGGCGGAGAAACGTCCGGGTTGGACTAAAGCTTACCTGTGGGCATGGTTGCACCTGAGATGCCCCCATCATCTTGTGGTAACCCACCCCACGGCCACGACAGGATTCAGCCTGCATGATTAAAATGAGGACCATGACCTAGAAATGTGATGATGACCATGGTGTGAGTGTTGTGAAGATGTGTGAGTCCCACTCGATCCCGCACAACTTGACAGGTGCAGCAAGGGCATGATGTCCGCATAATTTTGGGGCAAGCAAAATTTGAAAATTGGCTCCCCAGGTAACGCTGGGTCTATTAGCATCCACTGGGGGAGGCGGTCAAGTGTAAATATCCTGTGAATAGTTTCGTTAAGGCTTAGAGTCGGAATGTAAAGTATTAGTGTTGTGTTTTTGTGGAACCTTTTGTTTCCCCTCCCCAGATCACTGGAAGAGTGCTGGGCAAGAGCGATGATCCAGAAGATGGAGTGCAACTTCGCTCAGTGCTATCATGTGATAAAAATAAAATAAAATAAAATAAAAACGAATGATTGTTTAGGCGAGGATAAGGCCATAAGGGGGTAGTACATTAAGCAGGATAGGTAAGTTAGCTGCGACTCGCTGCCCATTGCCCCCCCTACTTTATTTCGTTAGGTTAATTAGGTGTGAGTCAGTAAGTGTTAAGGCTGGTACGGTAGCGCCTGTGATGTACCTTGCAGGAGCTGCGGTACCAGAGGAGGGGGCAGTGCTACGTTTGAGGGGGGCTATGCATTCAAAGGGATGTTTAATTAGGTATGCCATGCTGTTTGAGTTTACCAGGATCTCGATGTAATAAGTAGCAATCCAGTGGTGATAAGTTGTCTAGTAAATGTTCATTTCTTCAAGGGGGAAATGATAATTGTCACGTAATTAGATAGGGACACGGGATAGGGTAAGTGTGTCTGCGTAAACCCCTTTTCGTAGTCCCTGGAGGCTGGCTGTGACGTCACAGGACAGGGCTGCGGATGGCTCCGCCCCGTGATCACGATTGGCGGAAGGCGACGGCGGTGGGCCAGTAAAACGGCTCGATTGGAAGTGACGAGGACAGGAGGATAAAAAGGTTCTGTTCGGGGTCGAAAAGGAAGAGGAAGAAGATCGGGACAAAAAGATCGTGTTTTTTTGGTGTGGAGGCTGTTGCGCGGGACTCATACTTGTTGTTGTGCTGATTCGATCGTGTTCTTCATCCTGTCTTGGAGCCTTGCTGAGCCTCGTGCCTCACCTTGATTGGCTCTGGGGTTCTGCTGACTCGGAGTACGGGGTCGAACGGCGGGCGGACCTGCCTCCCTCTCCTGCTCGCAATTTGGCGCCAGACCTGGTTCCCTGGCGGCTGTGAGCGGACTTGGGCCAGGACCAGGAGGTCGACAGCACCACGGTTTCTCCTGCCCCCCCCCCTGACGAGAGCAAGGCCAGCTCGTCCGACGCTGATCCAGGGACAGTTGCGTCCACACCACGGTCCAGCCTGACCACCAGAAGTAGCTACGTTGTGTGTGTGTGTGTGTGTGTGTGTGTGTGTGTGTGTGTGTGTGTGTGTGTGTGTGTGTGTGTGTGTGTGTGTGTGTGTGTGTGTGTGTGTGTGTGTGTGTGTGTGTGTGTGTGTGTGTGTGTGTGTGTGTGTGTGTGTGTGTGTACTTGGCGCCTTAGAGGGTTTGAGATCTGTATATTCATTGGAATTGTCTGTGTTTTCCCCACACCATCCCGTCGAATCGCCCTGGATCCCCCTTCTTGCCGAGTCTTGTTATTTCTGGTTAATAATAAAAACAAATAAACATCATCAACTCGGTGAAAAGTGACTCTTGCCACCTTCCTCGTCCCGTTTGCGGTAGAGCGATTAGAACCGCCATGTTTGGGTTATAAATAAATAAACCGCCTCCATCGTTTCGGCTCATTCTACGTTGGCGGGACTGTTCAAGTCCCGTGGACGTCACAATATGCATACCTGCCTCTAAGCTTTCTAGCCTGGGTTTGAAACCCGAAGCAGCTATAAACTGTCATGCCAGTGTTTCACGGGTAGGGTGATTCATCGATGTGTGTGGCCGGCATTAGTTGGTGGGTGCCAAATATCCTATGGTATCTTTCGTGAAAAGAAGGCGAGCTATTGCTGGCACCCTGAAGAAATTACAAATTCCTGCTCTAATCTACAGAGAGCTCTGCATCAATGGCACAGGCACGCCCTCAGTCGATGAATCGGTGTTGCAAATGAAAGAAGCAGGCTGGGCCATTCATCAATGTGTGTGCCGTCCATCGGATGGACGTTAAACTGGGCGTTGCAACTGCCCAGCAGTTGCTGGTTGATGTTAGAGATCCCACAGTGTCCTTTGCACAGAGTATGTGAGCTATCGCTGGCACTCTAAACAAATTACAACTTCCTGCTTTAACCTACAGGGGGCACTGTGCAGGTGTATCTGGAGCACAGCTGCACTCCCAGCAAGTGATGACCCTTGCACTACATACAGAATAAGAAAAAGAACAAGCCGGTCGGAGACATGGCTGCTCGCTCTTGATGGAAAGCTGGCCGACGCGACTAGCCGATATTCATGTACAATGTACATGCTATCAATCAATTTAGCACAATAAATATGATTATCACAGCCCTCTTAGTTTGCGCCCAGAAACCCGCCTTGTGAAATTTCAGGCATGTTTCCAAAGAGACTCTAACAAATGGCAGCCCTGGTAATTCCATTTATCTATTCGCTAAAGATTTTATTTTTTTATATGATGCTGTGAGACATTCTCCTTGGGCACATTCTCCTTGGGTACAAAAAAACAGGTACCTCGGAGGTATTGATTTTTTTTTTGTACAGCCCACAATAAGTGTACGATGTACGATAAAGTATTTTAGCTGTTGCTAAGCAACGGAGTTGTGCATAGCAACCATTCATTTTTGTGTACATGCCAGCCACATTGTACACATTTCACCCAAGTTTCATCAAAATCAGACTCTTTCTCTTGGAGATATTCACAATTAACCGTTTCTGAAATGTTCGACGTACTCGCCCAAAACCTATCTCCTACAAATATTTTTTGTTGGGGCTGCAAATTGGCATGAAGGGAGCTAGATAGATTGCGCACAGAACTCTAAGCTTCGATTTTCGATTTATTTATTTTTGATTTTTTTTTTCGATTATTTGACCACTTTAAAGGGCCGTTGCTAGGGCCCGGGGTCCCATATTCGAAAGCACAAGATTCCCAGAAATATTAGTCCTACCTACCAAATTTCATTGGAATCGGTTGAGTGGCTTAGCCCCAAGGCTTGACCAAAGTTTCGTGGACAGACAGACAGATGGAAATGTCCAGAATAAAGGTGCTCTCAGAGCAGCCAATACTTTTAAAGCAACCATTTGAGTGCTTCTATGGCTTTTATCCTAAAGATTATGTTGTGCACATAATATCTCTTGTGCAATGATAAACTTTAAAGTGGGAATGATTGTGTGTTTGACAAGGCATCACATGTGAAAATGTAGTTATTTTCTTGTTTGAATGACTTGCATATCTACCTTTTGCATCTCTGTGAACGTGCTAAAGACGATGAAGACAGTGATTATCGGCAAGAAATGTCTTGCAAGGATCGACGGCGGCAGGCACACACACAGGCTGAGCAGAAGAGACGTGACTCCATCAAGGTGTGGCACAATACCCTGTTTGATAAACATGTATTTTTTGAACCTCCTACTCGACCCTCCCCTCACCATTCTCATTTTCTGTTTTTCTGTCTGATGGCTCTGTAATTATACTGTAAATTGATCCAGAAATGTATCCAATCAATTGTACATTCTGGAAGTGAAAGTGAGCAGAAAATTGTCTAAACTCATGCTGGTGGATCGTACTGCCTCCATTGTTAGATTTTCATCAATTGGCAGTTTTCATTTTTGCTTTATACTTATTTCGCCTCAAAATTGCTTGATTTGTCGACCTTCCTACCTCAATGCAAACTGCTCATTTTGTGCACAAAATTTTGTTAATACACCATCATACATCAATCCATGAAAATAGTAAGTTGAAAAATTGTAGTAAAACCGACAAAATATTTCACATCGTTTATGATACACTAGATACCATGAATGCTTAAAGCACAATCAAACTCGGCATTTAAATACTGACTCGATTGGAAATTGAAATATATTTTATCCCGACGTGCAGAAAAGATTTTTGGCAATTGGCCAAATGAAACAAATTTTGACAAAAAGTTGTGTTTCTGAGAGATACTGCATAATGCCACACATCGGTGGAAGTGCTTGTGAAAATTCTTGTGGAAGCGACGTCACAGCACCAGTCGACTTCCTGAGCAGCCACATTGGAACACGTCTCGCCATAACAATGGATTCGGAATATAACCATATTCTTTCAAACCGGAATACAGTGAAGCATAGCTAAACTAGAACGACACTTGGGAAAGTGCATACCTCCATCAGGCTGAACACTTTACGTTATGTATCCCAATGATAGGCTGGATCTGCATCCCGACGTTCATCAAAATGTAATCCGCTTGTTCTTGTCACCTCCTCAACTCATCCACCAAAGTCTATTTGTCATAACCCGTCCAAAACTTTTTGAAATATCATGTTGCATACTTTGGTCCAATCTCTCAATGGTGAAGAATTACTTTTTAATTAAAAAAAATAAATTTTCAGATCTGGATCCAGATGTTCACCAAAATTGAATCGATTCAGTACTGTCACACACCCAACCTGCCCACCAAGTTTTGTACGAATCCGTTGACAACTTTTTGAGATGTTGTGCTATATATCATTTTTGGCCCCATTTCTCAATGGTGAAGAATCCGTTAAAAAAATTAAAGGATCTAGATCCGGATCTTCACCAAAATCTAATCAATTTGTCCTAGTCACACACCAAACATGCCCACCAAATTTCAGCCAAATCTGTCCTTAACTTTTTTGAGATATTCTGCTCACAGGGAACAGACAAACACGAGTGAAAACAACCTTCATCTACCTTTGGAGGTAGCAATTTTCAAACTGCATCTACTTCGGAAGAACAAAGTGACAGTGATAGTGACATTGTGGAAAGAACGTGGGCAGGGAAGGCTTATATTGGTGCAAATGCGGACGTTGTGAAGAAATGCCTGTTGCATGGGAATGCACATGTCGCCAGCAATGGGATTTACCATGTGTTAAATTGAACGAAAACGATTGTTCTTGTGCAACTCTAGTTCCTGGGGTCGAAAATATGGTGAACCTGGATGTTTTAGTTGCTCTTTCATTAATTTATTGATGTGGAAGTGGTCTGGCAAGTCGACACCTGACACTTTTCAGAACAGGTATTGTTCCAGTCTTTATTCGTAGCTTTATGTCGAAAAACGGTTGGATATGCATCTTCTTCCAATAATTTCTTTTTCACGTCGTATCCCAAAAGATTGGCCTGTGTTTGTTGCTCCTTTTGAAAATGCCAAGGCTCGAAGTGGTCTTCGCAAACTTCCGAAAGAAAAAATTGTCAACGTATGACTAGTTAATATTGTTGCGGTTCTCGGAACCGCATGCATGCAACAGATAGGTGTCCCAAGACGGTTATGCTATTATTATACGTGTAGGTAGTCCCCTTCCTTTTGTTTAGTGGGACAACAGGGAGTGCGTTGCGTTTTTTTTAATAGTTAGGGTTGCTAAATCATTTTCATTTTCTTTCCTGGGATAAATCGGTCACGTGTGATTTTGCAGTAAGGTGGGAAAACTGCCGTGCCGCCGTGAAGGATCCGCTGTATCCGGAGTCTCGTTCCCGGGCGAGCCCGAAACCCGACATATGTGGCGAGTCACGTACGCTTTTGAAGGATCCGCTGTATCCGGAGTCTCGTTCCCGGGCGACCCCGAAACCCGGCATGTGTGGGGAGTGACATGTGCTAGGTGCTGGACTGTGAATTTGAGCTTCCAATAAGCTGGGGAGAATAGCCGATTGCATTGGAAAGGCATGCGAACAAATACCTCTTGAGAGGCTGCACAAATGGTGTTTTTCACAGTACGATGCCCAAGCTGCACGAAACACTTGCTTGCCCCTCATCTCGTCTACCACAGCGTGTTGCACGACAATCCACGGCGTGCGGTGCCCTGCTTAATGAGGGGAACTGCCCTGCTTGCCCCCTCGTCTCGTTTACCACAGCGCGACGATCCACGGTACCCTCTGCCCTGCTTGCCTCCCTCGTCTCGTTTACCACAGCGTACCGTCCTTCACCTGACACGACGTGTGGTCCACGATGACCCGAGATCTCAGAGCGAACACTCCCGGGATCCGCAAGCGGCTCCGTTGGAGGATACGTGGTTGGTCCGGGAGATTCTCCGGAAGACCGCGGGTCCATCGTCGGTTCACCCAAGGACAAGTGGTCCAGACCCGATGAAGATTTGCTTGTGATTCGCGTGCCAATTTCAGTGTGGGTGATTCGTGTCATGTCATGGGGTCGGAGCGAGGTGTGTTCACTGTCTGGGGTGGCCTTGCCAGAAACGAAGTGAGGCGGTTTCCGGCCCAAGCTGGTGGGCCACGTGAGGGGTCGGGGCCAATCGAAGCACCTGATTCGGGCGATGATGTTGAATTCGGCATGGCCCCTCCCCTTGAGCTTTGGGCCCTATAAAAGACGGAGAAGTTCCTCCGTCGTGTGTGTGTGTGTGTGTGTGTGTGTGTGTGTGTGTGTGTGTGTGTGTGTGTGTGTGTGTGTGTGTGTGTGTGTGTGTGTGTGTGTGTGTGTGTGTGTGTTTTCTCATGTGGTGTGTTCCTGTTCCTGCCTCCTGCTTCTCGTCTCCGCCCACACCTCGACCCCACCCGCCTCCCTGGTCCCGCCCACAACTACACCCTTGCACTCTGGACTCCGCTCTTCTCCACTCAAGCTCCTTCTTCACGAGCACAGTCTACACACGTGCAGCTGGGGCCAGAGACAATGCAACTACTGTGTCTGGTACCGCACCATGGAGCACCCCCCCCGAAACGTATTGGTGGCCCGTCGTGCCATCGGGCTCCCAGGTACCGAGAGCATCACCTCAACTCCCCTCCCTCCCTGGTTGCAAAAGTCCCTTCTCATTGGGGTTTCTTTTTCTGTGTGTGTTTGAGTATGCTGGCGCCTGTCTGTTAAGCAAGTCTGTAGTCGATCATTATTGTTGTTACTGTTATTAATTTCGTGTCAAGTCTGCTCTGTGTCTGCTTTCGTAAGTTGCTTGTATTATTGTCGCACCACACCTCTATCCCTGCGTTACATACCCCAATAAATCTTTACTGTGCCACATATCTTTCTTCGCCCACTGTTAATAAATCATTATCATTAGGAATGTTCCCTGCTGGTTTTTGTCTTTTCGTCCATTGATTCAGCATGGTCCAAATCCTAATCTAGCCGGGATTTTATCCCCAACGATTCGTTCATTTTAGCCGGTACGTCCTTGGCAATGTCGCTCGGCTGCATCTGTTCCGGAAAAGTGATCCGATCCGGTAGAGTGATCCGGTTCGGACAAGGCATACTGACGGCGTGGTTCCCCGGTAATTAAATCACGTGATTAATTGGGTAACCCGATTAACCCATAGACCAGAGGACCCAAGGTCACGCGGTTGAGTTATTGGCGTCCACGGTTGGTTAAGCGACCCGCCGCATAGCGGAATTATCCGTGTGCGACTGCCTACAATTCCAGGGAGTCTGGTGGGAATCGGCATAGCTTCCCCCACCTCGTGGTCTTCCCACCCGACCCCCGGCCCGCAACAATATATTGTGAAGTAAATTCAGGTAACTGCATTTGGGATCTGGAAAAGGTTTTGCTGCACTCTCCTCTCTCATTGATCCAGCCGTACGCCTGACACTCCCGCATCGTGTTTTTTGTGCTGGTGCTGTGACGTCACATTCTCATGAAATCTCACTCTCACAATAGTCCAATGAGGTGAAATTGACTCTTGCACCAAATCAAAAATAATTGTACACAAATATTTTAATGAGGGGAACCAGATCTGGATCGATAGGATTGCATGGTTGAGGCTTTTCATTCCCGACCCAATTATAAGCTCTGAGTGGGGCTTTGTAGGCAAAGCAATTGAATCACAGTGTGCCGTCGTTGAGATGGATGTTAAGTCTGGTGCCCTGTCTACAGTAACTGGTGGACAATAAATATCCCATCTTGTCTTTTGCGAAGAGTTGGCGAGTTATCGCTTGACCCTGAACAAATTCCTAATTCCTGGCCCCCCCCAAAAATCAGTTCCAGTCGAATGTTGGGCGTGATCAGCCAGATCAGGATTGATTTGGGCTATACTTCCTCTTCGGCCGATGACCGACTCCACAAAGAAGAGGGAAGTTATTGGAGTCATTAAAGAAGTACGAGTAGTGGTTTAGGCTTTATATTCAATTAATACCCCCTGCCCCCCACTCAACCCCCACTCCCTTTCCACCAATTGATGCCATGAAAACAGCAACCCCATCTGTTTATGACATCATCCCATTCCCTTTTGGGGCTGAAGTGTTTTGAATTTCCAGTTTTTGTATTTGTGGCGTTATTCGTGCTTCTTTTTATCTTTTCTTCCTCTTTCCTCAATGCCAAGCTTGCTTTTGCATCCCTTTTGGTCTTTTTATTGCATCACGGCATGTTTTTGCTCATTCTTCCTTCTCATTGGTCGTTTTGATGTCAATTTGAACTGAATTGGCTTTATTTTGTATGTGTGGGCATGTGTGCTTGTGCGTACAACCATGGAAACTTAAGAACATGAGCTGAATTTTCATTTATTTCTTCATTCTCAACTGTTAAGCATGCCAAAGGTAGACATTATTCTTCCTGCATACACTATTAGCAAGTTGTTTTATTTTTCAGAAAGGCTATGATGACTTGCAAGTCATTGTACCAACATGCCTGCAACAGCAGGAGACAGCTGTTGGCACTCAGAAAATGAGCAAAGCTACAATTCTTCAGAAAAGTAAGACATTTTCAGGTTCACTTTTCATCGTACTTTTTCTTTCTTACTTCTCTGCTGCTGAAGGCCGGAGGCATTTTGTTTTCAGATTGTCCATCCGGCTGACTGTCCATGCGTCCGTCCCTTCGCGGGTTTGTATACAGAGCTGAGGCTCGTGGAAGAGCTAGAACACAGAACATAACAGGATGTAACAGAACAAAAGGAACAGCAGAATGAGAAGGGGGAAATGCAAACAGATAGGCCAAGGAAAAAATATAATAAATTGAGATGGACAAACAAGGATGAGGGGAAGGGGAGCATGCAGTGGGTGAATAAGGTGGATAAAGAAGAAAATTTTTAGGGGAGGGGTGGTTTAACAGGTGTAGAAAAGATCATGGTTTTGGATTGTGGATGATCTGAGATGGTGGTGAACAGCTGTCGTGAAGACTTGGAGGGAAGAATGAGATTGAAGAGAATGTGTAAGTTAGTTTCACAGGTGGGAAAAGAGGAACAAATGGGTGGAGTTCAGCAGTGATCTTGGATTTTGGGAGTTTCACGAGAAGCTGGTGGACCGCATGTGCCCTGAGATACCTGGGGGCCACAAAGCTTTGAAAGAGCAGATTGTACAAGACCAGAAAGGAGGCAGAAGAAGACATTGACCACCAAACCTGTCTGTGATGATGAAGTGATAGGCCCATAGATTCTGTTTCATCACAGGAGATTCCAATGATCTTGAAGGCAATATTCATCACAGGAGATTCCAATGATATTGAAGGCAATCTTCATCACAGCAGATTCCCATGATATTGAAGGCAATCTTCATCACAGCAGATTCCCATGATATTGAAGGCAATCTTCATCACAGCAGATTCCCATGATATTGAAGGCAATCTTCATCACAGCAGATTCCCATGATATTGAAGGCAATCTTCATCACAGCAGATTCCCATGATATTGAAGGCAATCTTCATCACATGAGATTCCCATGTTATTGAAGGCAATCTTCATCACAGGAGATTCCCATGTTATTGAAGGCAATCTTCATCACAGGAGATTCCAATGATATTGAAGGCAATCTTCATCACAGGAGATTCCAATGATATTGAAGGCAATCTTCATCATGGGAGATTCCAATGACTTTATACTGTATTTTGATTCCAGCTGCTCATGATTGGTAGCAAGAATGTTTCTTCCTGTTCCTTCCCTTCCCACTTACAAACACCCTGAAATAGACTACCTTCACCTTGAAACATGAGAATGTTTGGAACTTTGCAGCAGCTTTTACATTCTAAGAAGGAAACATCATTCAGTTTTAAAGACACTGGTGTAAATCTTTTCAAAATCTTTTTCTATTGAGTCGTCTTATTTGCTTTAATTTAAATCGATGAAAATGAAGATTAACATGACTTTTCTTTCAGCGATTGACTACATTCAGTTTTTGCACAAAGAAAAGAAAAGGCAAGAAGAGGAACTTTCTATCCTGCGTAAGGATGTGATGGCTCTGCAGATAATGAAAGAGTAAGTGCTTTGTTCTTTGTTCATTCATTACCTTCGCATTCTGCGAAAGGTTATGTATTGGTCGCTGTGTATTTATTTATTTATTTATTTATTTGTGAATATGTGTGTGTGTGTGTGTTTGTTTGTTATTCGCATAACTCAGAAAGTATTAAACCAAATCGCTTGAAATTTGGTGGGATGATGGGTTATTATCCAAGGAACATTTGATTAGATTTTGGGAGCGATCGGGTCAAAGGTCAAGGTCACGGAAAGGTTAAATTCGTATTTTTACCATAGCGTGGTCAATTTTGATCTAATTGGCATGCAACCGATGCCAAAATGTTCAGAATTCATTGCCCAATCTTGTGATGGGCGACATGACACTTACGTCATTACCCTTGTTTTTAAAAGAAAATGTCCCAAATCCTGGCATTATAATCAGTACCAAAATATATGTTTGTGGGAGATGCCAATGATTATTTATTTGTTTGTTATTCGCATAACTTAAAAAGTATTAAACGGAATTGCATGAAATTTGGTGGGATGATTGGTTATTAGCCAAGGACCATTTGATTAGATTTTGGGAGCAATCGGGTCAAAGGTCAAAATCGTCTTTTTACCATATCGTGGTCAATTTTTATCCAATTTGCATGAAACTAATGCCAAAATGTTCCGAATTTAATGCCCAATCTTGTGATATGCAACTTGACACAATGATGTAATTGCCCTTACTCGCGGTTGGGGGTCACGACCTTGCAGATGTGCGTATTTTTATCATAACGCAGTCAATTCTTATCCGATTCGTATAAAATCAGCACCAAAATGCTCCTTGTTCTGTTCCCCACACTCATGCCAAGAACAAAACAGTAGCGGCGGCGAAGGTATATGCTCTCTACGAGTGCCCGTTCTAGTTTGGAGTACTTCACCATGTATCACTCGTCATACACCATTTAAGCATATCTTGGGGGTGGGGGGGTCGGGGGGGTGTGCCAATTCCTTTTCATTCCATCTCAAATTATACGTCAGGATTTTGATGCAGATATTTAACTTTACGTGACTCTACACTGCAGCTTGGAGTTTGGTATGTTTATCAGTGACGATCCCAATCTGAGAATGCTGTGGAGTTAAATATTGAACTTCTTACCCTTTTCTCTTAAAAAATCTTATGTTTCTTGCACCTTTGTGATGTCTTAACTGCACTCTACTTTGGTCATTTAACTGTGTGTGTGTGTGTGTGTGTGTGTGTGTGTGTGTGTGTGTGTGTGTGTGTGTGTGTGTGTGTGTGTGTGTGTGTGTGTGTGTGTGTGTGTGTGTGTGTGTGTGTGTGTGTGTGTGTGTGTGTGTGTGTGTGTGTGTGTGTGTGTGTGTGTGTGTGTGTGTACACATTTTTGTATGTTGCCTTTGCATTCTTACATTTTCAGTAATTATGAACAAATAGTTCGGGCCCACCAGAATGCTCCTCAGGAGGATCAAGACCAGGTGTCAGACGAACTGCAGTTCAGCATTTTCCAAAGCATGATGGATGTGCTTTTCCAGTCTTTCGTCACTTCGGTCTCTGTATCGAGCTTCCAGGAGCTTTCTGCTTGTGTTTTCAGCTGGCTGGAAGAACACTGTAAACCACAGGTGAGATTTCGCTTGTACTCCTCTTGATACACTTATTGAACGAGTTTCTCCATCGTAGCCTTTTGCTTAAATACAAGATGCAACGAGTTGGTAATGTAACACCTTGTGAACCGCCATTGGTGCCAATTAATAATTTGGTTGTTTACTTGAATTTGGTGCAAAGCAGAATTTTTAGTGGATGTGCAAGTCGAAGGCAACACCTATTAAACCAAAGAAAATTTCTAATTGCATTAAGTAGTATTCACGGAATACTTGTATTTGTCCTATCGCAAGCATATATAAGGACAGACCCCTGTTTGAGGAATGTATAATGAGCGTTTAATCAAAAACTTTTTCCCCTGCCTTGTATTGTTTTTCATTCAAAAATCTCTGCACATATATGAGTCCGTTGTTTCCAACTCGTGCTGTGCATTTTTATTTTTCTTCTTGCAGTCGGTGTCATAATTTGAATATCTGCAGTTGCTTTCAAACTGACTCTTGCCACTCGGCATTTCACTCTCCCTTGTGTTCTGCCACATGGACTCTTTCCATGTTTCCTTGCAAAAAACAAAGAAAAAGGGGAAAAAATAAATAAGCCATCTTGTGAACTTGATTGCCTTTCTTACACTGGTATGGAATTCTTCTATTGGCTGATTGGTTATCACAAAACTATATGCTTTTCTTTGTGTATGAAAGTGTGCACAATGCAAATGTCATGCTTTAAGCATTGTGATGTCTTACAAATACTTGGACACATACATTCTACATTTTTCCTTGAAACAAATGGTAAAATGATGGAGTCAGCTTGTTTTTCCTTCTCATTGGTCGTTCTTCCTTCTCAACCAAAATCTAATCAGCTTGTTCTTGTCACCTACCCAACTCATGCACCAAGTTTTGTCCGAAACTCCAAACATTGTGGATGGATATCATGCTATACACCTGGACCGCAACATTCTCGGTTCCAACATACACGGGTTCTGCTTATTCGTGGTTGATAATTTTTACATGCTCCTACATTTGTGGGAAATTGCCATGCATATTCGTGGTTTTCACTGTTTTTTTTTTTCTTCTTTCACGAGCTGTGAACATAACACAGTTCTAAAACATATCTTTCATGAGCCACGCACAAAGCAGCTGGATGTACGAACAGTACAATACTGTACGTACACAAAAAAATATCTTCCACGAGCCGTGAACATGACCTGCTTCCTGTACGTGTATTGTAGCTTCGCAGGATAAACATAGTTTCGCGGGACATCTTACCACGTGCACTTTAAACATACGGTATTGTATGTACTGTATTGCAGCTTCGCAGCAAATCATAGTTTTGCAGGACATCTCACCAGTGTAACACTTCATCCCACATGAGTTACAGAATGAAAACACTAACAGCATCTATTGATGTTTCCAGTAATTACCAGGTCGCCACATATAGACATTACACAATGGAAACGTTCAGCGCATCTTAGTGTAAATCACCAGCTCGCTACAAACAGCATCATCTGAACTGTTACATTTTAAAAACGCTCAGCATAATCTGCCTGCAGATAGGAAAGACATCATGTCCTGTGAGTTTAAGAATGGAAACGTTCAGCATATCTATTTATGTAATTAGCAGCTGGCTAATTACACAATGACATAGCTCACCACATCTATTATCAGCTGCCGACGACTACAGCATCACCCGTAAAAGTCCCCCACAAACAATGTGCAGACTACTCACCGCATCCTGAATCGCCATCATTCTTGTCCCGTTGCTCTGACTTGTGTGTTGCCTCTCACTCTGTTCGTTCTTCGAAAATGGCTCCCAAGGATCGAGGATAACACTCAGAAGGGTATGCTTCGAAACAGACCACTGGTACGGAAGAAGGCAAAGCTCCTGTATGACCATCTCTCTGGTCTGCACGAGGGGTGGACCTGCATGAACATGGTGGGTACAAGCAGCACCTCCAGCCCATCCCCAGTGAGCAGGGGGTGGGTCCACCGCTTCAAGGCATGATATAATTTGCGCAATGTCAAACTCTTAGGGCAGCGTGCCGCTGCGGACCACGACGCGGCCAAGGCATTCCCTGCAGAACTCGCGAGCCTCATCGAGGAGAAGGGGGAACTTTCCGGAGTAGGTCTTTAACGCTGATGAGATGGCTTCTTTTGGAAAAGGATGCCAACCAGAACATTCATCTCACAGTGCGAGAGCAAAGCAGCTGGCTTCAAGGCCGCAAAGGACTGGGTATCCCTTTTACTCTGTGCAAACGCCGAATGCGACTTCTTTGTAAAGCCCGTGATGCTCTACCGCTCCCGAAACCCGTGAACCTGATGCTCTACCGTTACCCCCCCCCCCCCCCCCCCGGAAGACTGCTGCCAACTGTATCATAATGACTTGCAAACGAACAAACATCAAAGAATACCACTCAAAGTTTTTTTCATGATGAGCACCCCACTAATTATCTACAAAAGCAGTGTTTAAATTTACCCGTATACCCAGTTTTCATTCATGCACTCCTTTGAAGTACCCTTTGTATGCCTACAAAGTTTCAGGCCGCTAAGTTTCATGGTTTTGGAGTTATGGAGGAGATACACACACGCACACACACTGATATTTATTATTATTTTTAGCTTGCCTGTTCGAAGAACAGAGAGCAACGGCGTGAGCGTGTGGAAATGTTAAATTTTTTTGTATTACGGAAAAAACTCCTCGACGGATTTCGACGAAACTTGGTGGGGGGGTTCGGTATGGTCCAAGGATCATGCCATTAGATTTTGGACTTGGTTTTGGACTCCCCCCCCTCCAAAAAAAAATTGTTAGAGAAATCTTTTTTTGCATCTCTACATGTTTTAAGTGATTTCCAACCCCCCCCCCCAAAAAAAAATTGTTAGAGGAAAAAAAAATGTTTTTGCAACTTTTTTCAACAAAATTTCGATTTCTTTTTTTTGCATTTCTACATGTTTTAAGTGATTAGGATTTCAACGAAACTTGGTGGGGGGGTTAGGTATGGTCCAAGGATCATGCCATTCGATTTTGGACTTGGTCCCCCCACCCAAAAAAATTGTTAGAGAAAAATTTTTTTTTTGCATTTCTACATGTTTTAAGTGATTTCCAACCCCCCCCCCCCGCCCAAAAAAAAAATTTGTTAGAGAATTATAAAAAATATTAATTATTAGACTCGTCTTTTAAAAACGATAAATGTATAAACAGGCGAGCATTGGGTGGCTTTGACACCAACTCTGGTTTAGAGGTTTAGATTGGCATGATACGACCCCAAAAAAGTGAAAGGCTTCAAAAGGTTTTGGTGTTTTAATCTGAGATTTACAAAGGGTTGATGCTATATTGAGATTACATTTTGTTTTGTTTGTTTAAAGAACATTTTATTGATTTATTTTATTTACTATTGTTACAGATGTTGCAAGATATACTTGCGGAGGTTTTCAGGAGGCTGGGTGTACCATCATACTAGACATTGACATGGTGGTATTCAAACACCTTTGCTGAGTGGACCAGAATGTGTTTACAAGTTTGCTTTCTCTGGAAGTCCACAGCAATTTTTGAACTTGAAAATTCAATGGATGTATACACACTGAATCTACATCCTTGTTTTTTTTTTTTTTTACGGTATTAGACAGCATTTTCTGATTTATATAAGTATAGTTCAAACTTTGCTGCATTGAAATTTCTAAGAATCTGATTTTTAACATGAAAGCAGAATTGTCAAAGCAGTTTCTTGTGTTGCTTTCTGAAAGTTTGTACTGTTTGATATATACATGTAGATTATTATATTATAAACATACACACACAGTGAGGTACAAAAGTCTGAGTCCAGTAGTAGATTTATTATATTGGATGTGATAACGAAATAAATTGTTGTAAAGGAAACCAAAAGCACTTTCTAGTGATTTCGAAGAACTCTTTAGGATATAGTAACACTTAATATAATAGCAAAAGTCAAATATCTGTTTACATATACAATTTTCAATAATCAGCATGAACCCCTTTTGCCTTGAGAATTGCCTCAAATGTACAGCATTTGGCATTGATTCAACAATTTGTTTATTGATTGTGTTTGAGTCTTTTTGGTTCACGAAAAAAATTTTGACGAAAAAATGAGTGACCACTATATTCGTTATTGGTGTGTCTGTCTGTCTGTCTGTCTGTCTGTCTGTCCTGAGCATAGCTCCGTGGGTTTTGATCCGATCCTGATAAAATTTTGGTGGGAGGTTTATATCATGATCTAGTTGTTTTCCTGAGAATGGGCGTGGTGCGCCCATTATGGGCGGAGCCACGCCCAAAAAACGTGTTTTTAGGGGGTAGCCGCTTTCAATTTGCATTTTCTCCTCGGGGGTTTGTCGAATCTGACAGGGGTTTCGGTATTTGGTTAGCCCAATGGCACCCGCATAGCCCCACGGAGCTCGTTTTTTTTCTCATTTTCGTCCCAAGGTCACAAGGTCACGAACTTAGAAAATTGCGAATTTTGACATAAAAATCATACGACCGCCCAAACTTTGAGAGTTATGATAATATTTTTTATGCATAATCTTGAGGTCATTCCCCACCTAAAGTCTTCAAACCATTTTGCTCTATATCGAACACCTTGCCCGTGGCACCCTCTTCAAGTTTGTTTTTACGCTGATTTTATCAAAGTATGGATAATCCGAGTAGTGTGACATGCCATATAGCCTATATGACGTTATATTGTTCCTGGAATGTTCCAGAGGAAGTTTTGCACCAAATGTCATAATCCTTGACCTTTGACCTTTAAAGTTCACAAAGGTCAAATTTTCAAAGTTGTGGGAATCAAACCGGGTTTTTGACCTTCTTCGACAAACTAACTCCAACAAGCTATAGCACGTATCCTGTTTCCTTATTTTAATGTCCACAACATTTTGTGACCTTTAACTGTTATGCAAAGGTCAAATTTTGAAAGTTGTTGAACGAAACCGGGTTTTCGACATTTTGCATCGAATAACCTGTCACTCGTACCACATCATGTTGATCATTTTTATAACTTGGTCAAACATTGTCTCATATCATCCTTGACTTCTGAAACAATCTACATCATCAAATACCGCTCGTGAACCATCGCCGTCTCCACACTTGTTCTCTTTATTTTTTTTCTTTTAAATAGTTTTGTAATGCATCCCATAGCATAGTCAGACTGCTCACATAAATTTGATCTCTCTCTCTCTCTCTCTCTCTCTCTCTCTCTCTCTCTCTCTCTCTCTCTCTCTCTCTCTCTCTCTCTCTCTCTCTCTCTCTCTCTCTCTCTCTCTCTCTCTCTCTCTCTCTCTCTCTCTCTCTCTCTCTCTCTCTCTCTCTCTCTCTCTCTCTCTCTCTCTCTCTCTCTCTCTCTCTCTCTCTCTCTCTCTCTCTCTCTCTCTCTCTCTCTCTCTCTCTCTCTCTCTCTCTCTCTCTCTCTCTCTCTCTCTCTCTCTCTCTCTCTCTCTCTCTCTCTCTCTCTCTCTCTCTCTCTCTCTCTCTCTCTCTCTCTCTCTCTCTATATCTATCTCTCTATATCTATCTCTCTATATCTATCTCTCTATATCTATCTCTCTATATCTATCTCTCTATATCTCTCTCTATATCTCTCTCACACACACATATACATGTGTTGACCCTCCATTTATTCTGTAAAAACAAAGTTTCAGTGAATAATAAATGAAAGCATACGAATAAATCTTGAAATTGTGGTATTCGGAGGCTCGGCATTTATTGAAGTGGACTCACTGTGTGGTTGTGGAACATGCTTGCGGAAGTTGTGGTGCATTCTAACCACTGACTCACTCACTGACTGGCTGATATTAAAGTTCAGTACCTTCCGGGTGATGTCAAAAGCTAATATGTCACGTGCCATTGGTCATCAAAGCCGATACACTGGAAAAAATTAGACCTGTCAGAAAACATCTGTAAATGAAAATAAAAATAAATGCAGGTGAGCGACTTCACAAATCTAGGCTTTAAAGACATAGATGCCATAGAGAGGGTTCAGCGCAGGGCTACTAGATTTATTCCGAGCCTATCTAGACTCAGTTACGAGGAGCGGCTGAAGGAGACTTTATACATTAGAAAGGAGGCGGTTACGAGGAGATATGATAGAGATGTTTAAGATAATGAAAGGTATAGATAGAATAAGTGCACATGAATTATTCAACAGAGTAGACAGCGATAGGACCAGGGACCATAGCCTGAGAGTAAAGAAGAGGAGAGTTAAGACGGTAGCAAGGCAGGGGTCTTTTACTCAGAGAGTAGTTAATGCATGGAATGGCCTCCCTGGAAAGGTAGTGACAGCAGAAACAGTTGATAAGTTTAAATTAGAATTAGATAGGTACCTGGAAGTTATGGAGATAGAGGGGTATAGGGATGTTGACAGGACTTTTAAGGAGTTTGAGCATTGATGGGTGATTGTGTGCATGTGTATGGAGTGCTGTTGGTGGGGGTTTTGTCAAGGGTTGTTGTTTGATGTTTTTTGTTTTTTATACCAAGCCCATGCCCCTCCCCTGAGGGGAAGAAAAGTAAATAAATAAATAAAATAAAAAATACCAATACTTTTTTTTTTAATTACATTTTTTTTTTGCATTTCTTCCTTGGATCTTGTGGAGATAAATTGGTATGGTGTTGTGCAGGCATGATGGGCTGAATGGCCTCCACCTGTTAGATTTCCTTGTATAAGCCACTCCTGAGAAAAAGGCATAATAATGATAGCACACCTAGAGTTTGCAAAAAGGCATGTGAAAGATTGAGAGCATGATTCTGTGGTCTGATGAGACAAAAAATTGAATTCTGGCCTGAATGCAAAGCACTATGTCTAGTGGAAACTGAGCACAGCTCATCACTCATCTAACACCATCCCAACCGTGAGCATGGTGGTGGCAGCATCATGCTTTGGGGATCCTGTCATGCAGTTGTTAGTTGTTAGTTTATTTCTGCACATGTTCTGGACCCAATCAGACTCGTACATGTACAGTAACAAATTTGCAAAGAAAGAAGTCGGATCTGAACCCATGGGTATCCCCATTGTCTGTTGGAGTATCTTGTTGCCAAATGTAAAGAAATTGTTGTTTCGGAGAAATCGAATACTTTCTTTAAGTGTGTGTATGTATGTATGTATGTATGTATGTATGTATGTATGTATATATATATATATATATATATATATATATATATATATATATATATATATATATATATATATATATATATTTTAAACTACATGAATATTAATTTTCCTTTATAGAGCAGTTTGCTCGTTTTTGATAGACTTGAATGTAAACTTTATTACCTCCTGTAAATGCTCTATCTACCACTCTGTCCAATGCGATTCCAGCTTGTCATGTGGAATGTTTGTGTATAATGTGGAAAAATCACAAGTTAATAGACATTTAGCCTTACCCTTATTATTAATGTTGTGAATAGTGTCGATCAAAGGTTTGGAATTGTGAATAATTCAGAATTTTTTAATACCAAAATAAAACCTCACCTTTTCATGGTAGTTTTTCAAGCATTTATAAATCGGTTTCATCGCCCCTGTAATACTACCTGATAATGGTTTCAAACTGCATTCTCTACTTGTGATGATGAACCTCGTCTTATAAGGGTTTTTGTGCATTTTTTGGATCCAGTAAATGAATGGTAATTTATGGTGCTGATCTGGAACGAAGGTTTCTCTCTTTGGAGTGATATATAAATAGTGTTGTATCAAGTCTATTTTATTATCGTTACTTATTTTGTGGGTCTTCAAGAGTCCAATTTGAAAACCCAATTCTTTCCAAAGTGTTTGAATGTCGAATGTTTTGCATATAAATGAAATGTTATTTGCTTTGTCAATGGAACAATAACATATTGTGTTTGAAGCTGTTTTAAATATATAATCACTCATCTCTGCATTGTTTAAAATTACTTTTGGATTATTGATTCCAACTTTTCTTTTCAAATCAACAATTCTCCTTTTAACATGCTTCTCGACCTCCTCCAACAATGAAGCCATTTGTGTGTATGTTTAATAAAAAAAAAAAAAAAAATATATATATATATATATATATATATATATATATATATATATATATATATATATATATATATATATATATATATATATATATATATATATATATATATATATAGCCTGGTGTTGGC